>NW_007233285.1:3767-93120 GCF_000164805.1 Carlito syrichta | reverse complement strand
CCTCAGCCTTCCAAGTAGCCGGAATTACAGGCATGCGCTACCATGCCCAGCTGATTTTTTGATTTATTGTATAGATGAGGTCTTGCTGCCCAGGAGGGTCTCGAACCCGCGGGTTCAGGCAATCCACTCACCTCAGCCTCCCGAAGGTGCGGGATTACAGGCTGAGCCACCGAGCCCGGCTAACTTAACTTAACTTATGGCATGGTCACTTCGGGTTTTGATCAGGAATTGGTTGCAACTTCCCATTGTGTCTCCTGCATTTTCTAAGGTTCTTATAGTTTGAGGTTTTACATTTAGGTCTCTGAACCATTTAGAGTTTATTCTTCTGTATGGGGATTTGTAGTGGTCCTATTTCAATCTTCTGCATGTGGTTAGCCAGTTTTCCCAGCACCATTTGCTGAATATGTTCTCCTCACCCCAGTGGTTGGTGGTGGAGACTGTGTCAAAGATGAGTTGGTTGAAAAATTGAAGTTTTGCTTCTGGAATCTCAATTCTATTCCATGGGTCTATATACCTGTTCTTGTACCAATGCCAAGTTGTTTTGATAATTGTAGCTTTATAATAAAGTTTAAAGTCTGGGAGTGTGATACTTCCTGCTACATATATATATATATATATATATATATATATATATTTTGCAGAGGATTGTTTCGACTATCCATGCTAGTTTATGTTTCCATATGAATTCCTGGATTATTGTTTCTAGGTCTGAGAAGAATGTTACTGGTACTTTGATAGGTATTGTGTTAAATCTGTAGATTGCTTTAAGTAGAATGAACATTTTAACAATGTTGATTCTTAGAATCCATGAGCATGGAATATTTTTCCAATCGTTTGTGTCATTGATGTCTTTGGCAGTGTTTTGCAGTTTTTATTGTAAAGGTCTATCATGTCTCTGGTTAGAAAGATGGAATTGTGCTTTTTATTTGAATTTCTGTTTATTATTGGTGTATAGAAATACAAATGTCTTTTGCACATTTATTTTATAACCTGAGAACTTGCCAAATTCCTTATTAGTGCAAGGAGGTTTTTGACAGATTCTCTTGGGTTTTTGAGGTACAGAAGCATGTCATCTGCAAATAGGGATAACTTGATTTCCTCTTTTCCTATTTGGATACCCCTGATCACCTTCTCTTCTCTGATTGCTCTCACTAGGACTTCCAAAACAATGTTGAACAGGAGGGTGAGAGTGGGCATCCTTATCTTGTTCCAGTTTTCTTGGGAAATTGTTCCAATTTCTGTCTGTTTAGTCATATGCTGGCTGTGGGTTTCTTGTAGATGGCTCTTTCTATTGAGGTATATTCCATCTCATGCCTAGATGTTTGAAAGTTTTTATCAAGAAGGGGTGCTCAGTTTTATCAAATGCTTTTTCTGCATCTAATGATATAATCATGTAGTTTATGTTTTTACAACTGTTGATATATTTAATTACGCTTATGGTCTTATGAATGTTGAACCAGCCTTGCATCCCAGGGATGAAGCCTACTTGGTCATGGTGGATGTTTGATATGTGTTGTTGAGTCCAGTTTGCTAGGATCCTGTTGAGAATTTTAGCATCTATGTTCATCAAGGATATTGGCCTGTAGTTCTCTTTCTTTGTTGGGTCTTTACCTGGCTTGAGTATCAATGTGTTGTTAGCTTAATAAAATGATTTGGTAAGAGTTCTATCTTTCTCAATAGCCTGGAATACTTTCAAGGATTGGTATCAATTCCTCCTGTTTTGGCTTGTAGAATTCTGCTGGAAAGCCATCTGGTCCTAGTCTTTTTTTTTGTAGGCAGTTTTCTTATGAAACAGTCAATTTCATGGGTTGTTATTTGTCTATTAGGGTTTCAATTTCTTCTTGTTTCAACCTGGGGATGTTGTATGATGTCAGAAAGTCTTCCATTTCCTTTAGGTTTTCCATACAAGTGTACACAGTAGTACTGATAATTTTTTGTGTTTCTTCAGGGTCAGTTGTGACTTCATCTTTTGTATTTCTGATTGAGTTTATTTGGGCTTTTTCTCTCTTTTTCTTGGTCATTTTAGCTAAGGGACCATCAATCTTCTTTATCCTTTCAAAGAACCAGCTTTATGTTTTACTATTATTATTTTTTCTATTATCTTTTTGTCTTCTATGTCCTGGATTTGGACTTTTATTTTGGTGATCTGGATCCTTCTGCTGAAGTTACGGTTTTGGTGGTCTTGTTTTTCCAGCTTCCCTAGGTGACTTGTGAGGCTGTTAACTTATGATCTTTCCATTTTCTTCATGTGTCTTTGTAGAGATATGAATTCCCCCTTTACTACTGTTTTCATGGCATTCCAGAGGTTTTGATAAGATGTTTCTTCATTTTCACTTGTTTCCAGATATCTTTTAATCTCTGTTCTGATTTCCATGCTGATCCAGAAGTTACTTAGTATCATGCTGTTTAGTGTCCACGTCTTTGTGGGTTTGGGGGAAACTTTGTTGGTGTTGATATTTATTTTTATTCCACTGTGGTCTGAGAAGATACTTGGCATAATTTCACTCTTATGAAATTTGTTTATGCTTGATTTATTGTCAAGGAT
Source organism: Carlito syrichta (assembly GCF_000164805.1). Taxonomy (NCBI): domain Eukaryota; kingdom Metazoa; phylum Chordata; class Mammalia; order Primates; family Tarsiidae; genus Carlito; species Carlito syrichta. The sequence continues at coordinate 90,575 of NW_007233285.1, read as the reverse complement.
GTGGTCAATCTTAGAGTATGTTCCATGTGGTGATGAGTGGAATGCATATTGTGTGGTCATTGGGTGAAACATTCTGTAGGTATCAGTTAAGTCCCTTTGGTCAAGAGTCACATTGAGGTTCTGGATCTCCTTGCTGATTTTTTGCCTTGATGATGTGTCTAGGGCTGTGAATGGGGTATTAAAGTCCTCAGCTATGATAGTGTTAAAGTCAATATCTTTTCCAAATTTGCCTAGAAGCTGCTTTATGAAAGTTGGTGCTTCTATGTTGGGTGCATATATGTTTAAGATGGATATTTTTTGTTGATGTATTGAACCTTTTATCATTATATAGTGACCTTCTGTATCTTTTTAAAGTTTTGATAGCTTACAGAGCATTTTGCCTGATATTAAGATTGCCACTCTTGTTTTCTTTTGTGTTTCGTTTGCCTGAAATTTTGCTTCCCATTTTCCTACTTTGAGTCTGTGAGTGTCCTTCCTGGTGAGATGAGTCTCTTGGATACAATATATTGTTGCCTCATGCTATTTTATGCATATTGCCATTCTATGTCTTTTCTGTTGTGCATTTAGTCCATTTACATTCAGACTAATTATTGAAATGTGAGAGTTTATCCCTGTCAGAAGGTTCTTATAGAGTTGTTGTTCCTGTTTGTTTTTTGTCTTTCTTTTAATTATCAGTTGATTCATGTGTGTTTTCAATCTTCTCCTGCACTTTTGTGAAGAACATTTTCATTCTTTTTTCCCTTTCTTCTGTGTTTAATACTTTCTTTAGTGTTTCTTGTGGAGCTGGTCTAGAGGCAGTGTAAGTTCTTAGTGTTTGACTGTCTGGGAAATATTTTAATTCTCCCTCACTGATGAAGCTTAGCTTACCTGGGTATGTTATTCTTGGTTGAAATTATTTATCTTTGAGAACTTTAAAGATTGGGCTCCAACTTTTCCTAGCCTGAAGTGTTTCTGTAGATAAATCTGCTGCTGTTCTAATTTTTCTTCCCTGTAGGTAGTCTGGCCTTTTGCTCTTGCTGCCTGTAGGATTTTTTAATTTATTTATTTACTTTGTTTAGGTGAATGACTATGTGTCTAGGAGTTGGTCTTCTCACTTGTTGTCTTGCAGGGCTTCTCTGAATCTCTTGTGTTTGAATGGTCACATCACTGATGTGATGAGGGAATTTTTCTTGAATAATTTCATGGAATCTGATCCAGGGTGGCCTCTGTCTCTCTTTCTGTCTTGGGAAGTTCAATTATTCTTAGGTTCGGCCTCTTGAAATAATCACTCATCTCTTGAAGTTTTTGTTCTCTTTTTAAAGCTTCTTTTCTATGCTTTTGACAGTTTGGGTTGGTTCTATCTTTTGTTTCTCAAGCTCTGAGATTCTTTCTTCTGCTTGGCTAATTCTACTTTCCATGCTTATCAGTTTGTTATTTATTTCATTCACAGTATTCTTTACTGTTATTATGTCAGTTATCAACTCCTTCCTATTTTCCTCTTGTCTCTTCTCAATTATTTTTATTATCTCTATTAATGTCTTGATATCTGGGTTTGTAGTTTGAGAGCAGTCATTCTGGGGCTTTCATGGTTTGTGTTCGGAAGTCTGTTTTCTCAGTGTCTGACCTCCCAGAGGTCTGTGTGAGACTCCTATTCTTCTTTTGGTTTTTCTTAATTTGTGTAAAATAACAGAAACAAACAAGTATGAAAACATTCTCAAAAACAGAAAGAAAGAGAAAAAAACTAAAAAACAAAAAAACAAAATCGAGCAAATCAAACAGACAAAAAATAAAAATACAAAAACAAGGAACCAAACCAAACTCTGAGGTCATTCCTGTAAATCCATTGCCCTTTCAGCAATAATCTCTAGCCCATCCACTCTGCTCTCAACACAGGCAGATAGAGTTGCTCACAGTTTGGGTCAGATGCCCCATGCCTATTTTGGAAGGAATAGGCATGGGCCCATCTGACTTGCTGTCTGTCAAGTCTGCGACTCACATCTGACCTGTCTGTCCGATTCATGATGGAGGAGGGGCTTCTGTCTCTCCCAGCTTGATGAGGTTACCTTAGTTCCCAAGTTGGAGGCTGGGTGGTGCTGGGTGGAGTTGGGTGGGACAATGCAGATTTCTTCTGGTCCTGGGACAGAGAAATTGGCTGCGGTGAGTGGATATCTCCTCACCAGGCATGGGTCTCCTCTCCAGCTCTCCCCTATCCTCTCTCTCCATTGATCAAATCTGGGGCTCCAGCTGATCCACTAAACTGGTGATGGTGTGGGCCACTTTCCAGGCATTGAGAATTAGCTGCATGCTCTCAGGAGCATCCCTGCCAACAACAGCAGATGAACTTGGTGCCCATGCTCCAATCTTAGGGTGGTTGGGACTTGCAGTTGCCCTGAGAGGGGGACCCAGGGTGCGTGAACCAGAGTCTCCTCTCAGACAGACTTTCACTTTCCCACCAGGGCAAGCCTACTCATGCAGAGAGTCTTTATGGACACTTGCTTTTGTGGAGACTCTCACAGTCTGACCTGTCTGGTCATCATCTTAAGCTCTGCCTCCCACATATTTTTTATTCAGTCCAACTTTTATGGACAGCATGTTTGTGTGTGTGTGTGTGTGTGTGTGTGTGTGTGTGTGTGTGTGTGTGTGGCTATTGTGAATTGGATTGTGCTTTTTATTTGGTTCTCTGCCTGCTTGTTGTTGGTGTATAAAAATGCAATTATCTTTTGCACATTTATTTTGTACCCTGAGACTTTGCCAAAGTCCTTTATTGGTGCAAGCAGTTTTTGACAGATTCTTTTGAATTTTTGAGGTATCAGATCATATTATCTGCAAAGAAGAATATTTTTTTTTTAACTTTTAAATTTTTTTATTTTAAAGATATGGAGTTATTCAGAGTTAGGTATACAAAAGTTCATTATGCAGGTATCATTGTTGATGAGGTGCCCCCCTTTCCCCAGGAAGATTTCCACTATTGCCAATTCCACCTCCCACCCTCCCATCACCCCTCCTCCATTGTTTCCCACTACTGCCAATCCTTTTCTTGTAATATTATGATAGTTTTTCAAGGTCCACTCATGAGTGAGAACATGTGATACTCAGTTCTTTGTTTCTGTGAAAGATCACTCAATATTATAGATTCTATGTTCATCCAGGTTGCTGTGAAGCTCATGATTTTAGAACAAGTTTTTTTATTTTTTTGATATTTTCTATGATATTTTTGTCTTCTATGTCCTGCATTTGGGTTTTTATTTTGGTGATTTGAATTCTTCTGCTGAAGTTAGGGTTTTGGTGGTCTTCTCTTTCTAACTACCGTAGGTGATGTGTTAGGTTCTCTTTTTTTTTTTTTTTTGAGTTGGAGTCTCACTCTGTCACCCAGACTGGAGTGCAGTGACTGCTCCCAGCGACCACAGCCTTGACCTGCTGGGCTCTGGCGATCCTTCCACCTCAGCCTTCCAAGTAGCTGGAACTACAGGCGCGCGCTAACACACCCAGCCAATTTTTTGATTTATTGTAGAGATGAGGTTTCGCCAAGTTGCCCAGGCGGGTTCGAACCCACGGACTCAGGTAATCCACTCACCTCAGCCTCCTAAACCATGGGATTACAGGCTGAGCCACTGCGCCTGGCTGTGTTAGGTTCTCAATTTATGATTTTTCAATTTTCTTGATGGGTACTTGTAGAGATATAAATTCCCCTCTTGGAACTGATTTAGTAGCATCCCAGAAGTTTTGGTAAGATGTTTCTTCATTTTCATTTGTTTCCAGGAATCTTTTTGTTTCCACTTTGATTTCAGTGTTGACCCAGTAGTTGTTCAGCATCATGCTATTTAGTGTCCATGTCTTTGTGGAATTTTGATATTTATTTTTATTCCACTGAGTATGTGAATGTGCATGGCAATATTTCAACCTTATGGAATTTGTTTATAATTTATTTATAGGCAAGGATGTGATAAATCTTGGAGTACCTTCCATGTGGTGATGAGTAAAATATATATTCTGTGGTTGTTGGATGAATAATCTGTAGGTATCTATTGAGCCCATTGGTTGAGTGTCAAGTTTAGGTTCTGGATCTCCTTGTTGATTTTTTGCCTTGCTGATCTATCTAGGGCTGTTAGTGGGTTATTCAAGTTCACTGTTATAATAGTGTCAGAGTCATATCTTTTTTTTTAGCTTACTTAGTAGTTGCTTTATAAATTCTGGTGTTCCTGTGTTGGTTGCATATATATTTAGGATGGATATCTCTTGTTGATGGGTTGAACCTTTTATCATTTTGTAGTGTGCTTTTGTATCTTTTTTTTTTTAATAGGAGTCTCACTCTGTTGCTCAAGCTGGAGTACAAGGCACACTGATCACAGTCACCACAGCCTCAAACTGCTGGGTTCAGGTGATCCTCCTGCCTCAGCCTTCCAAGTAGCTAGAACTACAGGTGTGCACCACCCCAACCTGCTGGCTTTTGGTTTATTGTATAGATGAAGTCTCACCAAGTTGCCCAGTCTGGTCTTGAATCCTTGAACTCAGCAATCCTCTCAGCTTGGTCTCCCAAAGTGCTGGGATTATAGACGTGAGCCACCTGGCCCAGGTTCTATCCTTTAAAAATTTTGATAGCTTAAAGGTTGTTTTGTCTGATAGTAAGATTGAGACTCCTGCCTTCTTGTGTGATCCATTTGCCTGGAAACTTGTTTTCCATCCTTTAACTTTGAGTGTGCATCCCTTTTGCTGAGATGAGTTTCCTGGATGCAGGAAATAATCAAATCATGGTTTCCTGGATGCAGTAAATATCCAGTCATCATTTGCCATTATGTGTCTTTTTAGTGGTGCATTTGGTCTATTAACATTTAGGCTAGTTATTGAAATGTGATTGTTTATCCCTGTCATGAGGTTCTTATAAAGTTTTTTTCTTTGCTTGTTTTCGTTTGGCTTTGTGGTTGATGTATGTGTGTGCTTTCAAGTTTGTTGTACTGTATTCTCTGTTGATTCTGGGCTCTGCTCTTCTCTTGGGAAGTGTGTGGTCGTTCTTGTTTTCTTTCTTCTGTGCTTAATACCTTTTTAAGTGTCTCCTATGAAGTTGGTCTGGAAGTTGCATAATCTCTTAGGGATTGGATGTCTGGGAAGGATTTTAATTCTCCATCACTGATGAAGTTGAGCTTGGCTGGATAGGAAATTCTTGGTTGAAATTGTTGATCTTTGAGGACTTTGAATATTGGACTTCAGTCCCTTCTTGCTTGTAGTGTTTCTGCTGATAGGTCTACTGCTATTCTGACTGGTTTTCCCTAGTAAGTAGTCTGACATTTCTCTCATGCTACCTTTAAGATTTTTTCTTTTGTAATTACTTTGTGTAGGCAAATTATTATGTGTCTAGGGATTGCTCTTCTCATTTGATGCCTTGTGGGGGCTATCTATATCTCTTGTGTTTGACTGGTCACACCTCTGGTGAGATGGGGAAAGTTTTCTTGGATTACCTCCTGGAATACTTATTCCAAGTTGTTCTCCATTTCCCTTTCTTCTTCTAAGATGCCAATCAGGCATAGCTTATGTCTCTTGATATAATCACACATCTCTTATAGGCTTTGTTCTTTCTTTTTGAGTTTTCTGCCTATGTTTTTTACAGATTGGATTAATTCTATGTTCTGGTCTTCAAGTTCTGAGATTATTTCTTCAACTAAATTAATTCTGTTTTCTATGATTATCTTGTTATTTATTTCCTGGATGAAATTTTTTATAGTCAAAATTTCTGTTACAAGTTCTTTCAGTGTTGCATTTGTCTTTCTTGAGTCTTATTCACTCTTTCCATCCATTCCCATATCCCTCTCATATTCTGGGACCAATCTTTGGTGACTTCCATTGTTTTGGCTCAGAGGTTTGATTTGTCAGTTTTCTCTTTGTTACATTAGAAATTTACCTGTGTTCTTTCATTGGTTTTTCCTCATTTGTGACAGATCTCTTGCTTTTCTCTTTAGTTCTATTATCCAGTGTCAGCTGGAGAGGCTTTCCCTTTTGATGTTGGTTAGCTCTCTATTCTTCCCTGATCTGGGCTATGGATTTGTTCTATTTTGCAACAAGACTATGGGTGGGAAGCTGTGCTTTCTCTTTTAGTTTTGAAAGTTGAATATGGTATGGGATGGGGAGCTAGGATTCAGAAACTACTTTCAAATTACAATGTTCACTGAGACCCACTCCCCACCACTAGTCTATATGATGATGCAATGTGTACATGAGTGCATCCTGAGTCCAGAGACAGTGACAGGAAGAGAAGCACAAATAAAAATAGAATGGACACGAATTTAAAAAAGAATAAAAGAGCAATAAAAGAAGAAACCAAAGCAAAAACGATTGAACACACACACACAGACATATACACACCCCAAAACAAACTGGAATAACAACAAAGTGAAATAAAACAAAACAAACAATATAAAAAAAACAGGATAATTAAACACACACATACCCAGCACAAAATCAATGGAGAAGAAAAACAGAAAGACCCAATACAAAAGAAAATAAAATAAAAGAATTCAGGTTGAACCCTCACACACATATGACACATGCTTTAAACAAAAATAAAATAAAATAAAGTAAAGAGAAGAACAAAAGAGCAAAAACAAACCAACAACAACACGAAAACTGAAAGATGAACTCAGTCATTCACAAATACACATAAAGGGAAAACTAAAAACAAAGGAAGAAAGAAAAAGAAAATAATTTTTAAAAGGAGGCAGATGCAGATTATACCCTCACATATACATTCATGCACAATGGAAAAATATTTTAAAAATAGGTGAACTAACAAACGGGCAAACAATATTTAAATTAAAAAAAATTTAAAATAAAAAAATACCTTGCCCTCTTGTGACAGGTTCTATAATTTTTCTTTTCATCTGCTCTCTCCTGCAGAGCTTCTATCTCTTTTATTCTCTCCTCAGTGTCTGGAGCAGGGAAGGAGGAGAGGCAGTGGGGGTAGGTGGGCTACAGTCCTCCCCTCCAACTCTCCTATGGTCAAGGAGATACTCTCTGGTGGGGAGGTGCAAGATTGTCTCTCCCCCAGGTATGTACTCTCTGGGGGTGCCCCAGAGGTCTATCCTGGAATGGAGTTCTCCTTTTGTGACTGATGTCCGGGCTCTGCCTGGGTTTGTCCCTCTCAGTCGTGCCCCAGCTGTGTTGGTCTGATGTTCAGAGGATTCCTGGGGAGGGTGCTGTATGGGTTAGCCCCGGACTCACCACTGATCTCTTTGGAGTTCTTCCTCCTTCTTTTCTGGCCACAACTTTTGTCCCACAGCTGGATCATGGTAAGGGGTGGAGTGCCTGGGACTCAGCACTTGTCAGGCCCCTCCAAAGTTTGTGCTTTCAGGATATTCCCTCTGGGTCATAATCAGCCCCTGAGTAGTTGAAATATCATTCACAGAGATCAGGTCTGTTGCTCTGTGGTGAGCAAGTTGAAGCACTTTCCTGCCCCACCTTCAAGATGTCCCCTCATTCTCTCTGGTGGGACTCTGTCTCTGGGCTCTCTCTGCAGCCCCTGCTGCCAGTATCTGACCGGGTGCCAAAGTGGTGAGGCAAAGCCTGGAGTCGGCAGTTTCTCCACATTGCTTCTTTGCAGGAAAATGTCTGTCTGTTTAAAAAAAAAATGGCACTCGATTTCTGTGACCTGGGAAGTGCCTGGGACTAAGCAGAGAAGCTGCAGTACCAGTTGCTGCACCAGGAGGGCCCTGTCCACTCATTCACGAGCCCCCACTGTGTCTCCCAGGTTTTTCTTCCCAGGAAAGGTTCTGTTTATTTTTTTTAAATGGCACTTGGCTTCTGCATCTTGGGAATCTCTAGGGTCTAAGCTGAGCAGTTGCAGCACCAGTTGTGGCACCAGCTGCTGCACCAGGAGATCCTGGCCACTAGCTTCCTAACCCTCACTCATTCAGTCACTCACATCCCCACTCACTCATCAGCACGCACACAAAAATTTTCCATACATTCACTCCTTCAAGCCAGGACTCACACAGTCTGAATGGCTGGCTGCTATCTTACCCCCTTATTTTAAGTATTTTTTAAGACCACATGCTTTATCTGGTTAGGTCCTTAGTTGTTTTTTGCTACTCTAGTGCTTAGAACAAGATAGGCATCATAGAACTAGAATTATAAGCATGGGCTCAACCTATCAGCTGTGTAACCTCTATGGCAAGTGACATAAATTCTCTGTGCCTCAATTTTCTTATATGTGGTGGGCAGATAATAGTACTCATTCCTTATGGCTCCAATATGATTACATAAGTTAATGTATGTTAAGTGTTATTTTTCCTGAAAAATAGTAAGACTTGTATGTCATTTAATAAATGCAAAAGTGTCTAGCAGATACTAGGTACTCAGTAAATATTGGTTGAATCAATAAATAAATTTAGCAGTATATGATATATCAGTAAAGATTGTGCAAATATCCTAGTTGCTTACAATAAAATGTTAAAAGGATGATTCTGATCGTTGGTGTGGAGAGAGGGGAAATTTTCATGCGGTCATTTAATGACCCAGAATAATAGAGTATCTGTCAGTCATTGTCAACACATAGCTTCCAAGGTCATCTTGGAAATCAACATACCACCAGCATATGAGAGGAGAGGGAAAAGAAATGATGAAGTTCTTACAAACCAGTTTTATAATTAGAACTTTAAAATTATGCATATTTCACTTGCCAGAATTCAGTCATATGCCACACCTAACCATAAAAGAAGATGGCAAATATTGTCTAGCTATGAACCCAGAAATCACAGAAAATTATTTTGGCAAACATATTTGTAGATTCCAACAGTACAAATGATTTGATTAAAACAACAAACATCACAACTTGTGCTTATTAATCATATCCAAGATGGTAGAAACTATGAGCATATGTAGAATTTAAAAATTATAACTGTTAAGGTAATAGATTCCTGTAAGAGATTATAAATTGTTTTTCTTATAGTGTTACATAACAATGACTCAGGACTGAGTAATAAAGGAGAATGCAAAACCTGAGGTAGTAAGAAGTAAGTGGTAATATCTTTGGGAAATACTGAGTGATCCAATGTGACTTGAGTCATAGGATGAATGGAGGCATTTTCAGAGTCTAAAAGTGCAAAGTAGCTTATAAAAATTATCTCTTTCACTTTAGTTAGGTTTTGTAAATTTGTATGCCCTGCAAATATCAGGAAAAAAAAATTTTTATCCTGTCCGGCTTGGTGATACAAATGAATGGAATAATTGTCCCTATGATGTTGGAAATGGACATGTATTTGAACATGAAAAATGAAAGAGGAAATGCACACTAATTTCTTGTTATCTTGGATTTTTTTTAACTTCAATTATCAATAATTTCAAAACATGAAATTAAGATTAATTTACATCATTTACAGTTTAATGATATTCTGTTAAAAGTGATAATGACTATGTAGTCAATATATATTATCATTAAAAGCTAAAGTGACAACCATGCATATATCAACTTGTTGTGGCCTATCATAGGATATGTACTGTCAAAAAAAAAAAAAAAAAAAATTCCAGTTAAAGAGTTTCTGCCAAATGCAGTGGCTCAAGCCTGTAATCCCAGCACTTTGGGAAGTCAAGGTGAAAGAGTTGCCTGAGCACAGGGATTCGAGACCAACCTGGACAACATGGCAAAACCTTGTCTCTACATCAAAAATTTGTCATGCGTGGTGGCACTCAACTGTAGTTCCAGCTAATTGAAACTCTGAGGTAGAAGGCTTGCCTGAGCATGCCACTGCACTCCAGCCTGGATGACAGAGTGAGACTCCAACTCAAAAATAAAAAATAAAAAATAAAAAGCTCCTAACATTCTTTTCTGGTAAAGGTAGACCTTCCCATTTTGGAGATTGCAACACTTGATATAAGTATAAACAAAAACTGGTTTGTATTCTTTCCTGAGGAGCAGTTCTTATTTTTTAATCATTAAAAATGATCCATCAGTGTCTATTCTCTCCAACTAACCTTGACTCTCTTGCTTACATTGACAAGCTTCAATCTAGGTTATTAACTGATTTGAGCTCAGATTTATGTCCTGAATGGCCCCATCAACAGGTTGAAGTTTTTATCCCATGAGGTTAATGCCATTTGTGACAACACAGATAGAAGATTTCTTAACAAAAAAAGTGCTAGAGAAACTTTAAAAGTATAATGATTGAAAAAAAGCCAAGCTAAAATTCTTTGTGTTGAATGCCCCCTACAGTCTCATTAATGGGGTCATGCCCCCATTTATTATGCTAATTATGTTTCCCTTTTCATTTTCTGCTCTCCTATGCACAGTAATTTTTACCAGTGGGTCTCCTTTGTGCCCTCTATTTCCTATGGTTAAAAATAAATGGACTGTCCTTTTAACTGAAATTTAAAATGATGGATATAAGTAATGTCAAAATAAAAGTATTATATAGTCAATTGCTACGTCTGTATGGATGGATTAGATCCATTTGAATATTCTTTAGCAAAGCCAAGTCTGACTAACTTCCTTTTGCATATAAATATTTTTAGTACGTATTTTAATAATGTATGTGTATGATTTTTTTGAGTTGGAGTCTAACTCTGTCAACCAGACTGGAGTGCAGTGGCATGCTCCCAGCCACCACAGCCTCAACCTGCTGGGCTCTGGCAATCCTTCCACCTCAGCCTTCCAAGTAGCTGGAACTACAGGTGCACGCTACCATGCCCAGTTAATTTTTTATTTATTGTAGAGATGAGGTCTCACCGAGTTGCCTGGGGGTGGGGTGGTCTCAAACCCTGGGGGCTCAGGCAATCCACTCACCTTGGCTTCTCAAAGTACTGAGATTACAGGCTGAGTCACTGAGCCTGGCATATATGATTTTAACAAAAACATTATGTAACATAATATCAAAATAAAATTGGGTATAATTTATTCTGATTGAATTTTAAAATTCTGTTTTTTGCATACTCATTTTGATAAAGTCTCTATTAACTAGTATTTGATAGCTGATAATCTTCTAGATATAAAGTAAGCTTCCATCAAGTCTTTATTTTTGTCACTCAAAATACTAGTTGGCCCTAACTAATAAATTTATGGAAAAACATGTGCAAAAACTTGGCCTAGCAGCAGTCATGGCAAGTAGCTAGTATATATATATATATATATATATTTTTTTTTTTTTCTATTTCTCACAAGTATAGAAAACAATGATAAACTGATGACTAAGTACAATTCTAATAATGCACATTTTAATTTGTATTTTCGTTCTGAATTTATAGAATGTCAAAATATTTTTAAAATTAAAAGCAATCTAATCAAATTACATTTCTGATTCTTAAAGTCATACATTACACCCCAAGATTCTGCTTGAAAGTCTACATTAATTCAGTGCTCATAACTAGTGAGACTGTCATGCTAAATTGGGTAATTTTGTCTTTGTATTTTGACTTGGAAGCTTCCATCATAATTATTACTTGTATCTCGCCTCCATGTTGTAGCTCCTCAGTTTAGAGAATAGTCTCAGCTTCAAATTTCCTGTATTCTAATACAGACTGGGTCCATAGATTATTTTATTCTTCTGTATTTTCTTTCCCTTTGTCAATAGTATAGGCACACAAATAATAACTCTCATAGGATTTGTTATAAGAATCAAATAAAATAATTTCAATTTGATCATTGCTTACATAGAACTTAGCATTTGTTGGATATTTATTACAAATATTAACTAATTTAATCCTATAATAACTCTTATTATTCTCATTATGCATGTAAGGAGACTGAGAAATAAAAAGATTAAGTAATTTGTCTTAAGTTTGACTGCTAGTAAGTTTTTCATTAGAGGTATCTTGTTTCTAGTTTCCCTGTACCTAAAAAGCTATCTGACCAAGATTGACTTAAAATTCCCTTTAGTTTGAAAAAATTTTTTAAATGTTCTTCTTGACTATAGGACCACTGATTTCACTTCTCTTCAGAATATTTGTTCCCTTTTGATTTGTACGTATTTTGTCTCTTATCTTAGTCTCTTATCTTAGTCTCTTTAAAACCTAGGAACATCCTTCCCAAGGACTAGTAAGGCATCTCTTTGAAACGTAATCATCAAGTACAACCATGCTCCTACCACCCAATCTTTGTGGGCCCATGGAAGTCAAACTTTGATAAATATCAATTAGTAAATACAGATGTCCTAATCCCATTGATCAGCCTGCCCCTTTAAAGTCTTGTGTTACTCTTCCAGTAGTTTACCCCTTAAAAATATTTCCCCCTTTTATTTAATTCAGTGGAGTTGAATTCAGTCTATCTCCCCTATGTGACCTCGATTGCAATTGCCCTTTTTTTCATTTTGAAAGGCTGTAAGTTTATATGTAAGAGTGTTCATCATAACATTATTTAGAATTACAAAAACTTGAGAACTGCAAAGGAATTATGGCTAAATATATCCATATGGTGGAATCTTTCAGCCATTAAAGTATATTCAAAGGGTGTTTTAGTTATTAAAATATTCTCAACTCTATATTGAGTATTATCCCAAACAAGTAAATATATATGTACACATATACTCACTTTGTGACCACAAACTAACAGATTGCTTAATCAATTTCTCCTACTGCTAATAATTTTTCACCTCACTGGTACTTATGATCACTTGACCTGCTTAATTTCTCTCTATACATCAGTTTTTCGCTGCATTTACTTCACTGTCAAACTTGAATTCACCTAACACAGCTTGACTAAATCCCAATGTCCCAAACCATAAATCAAAAAATTTACTTTCTCTTTGCCATAAGAACATAGCTGGGGAAGACTGAATAGCCACCAGAATAGCATCAACTTAAGCACATTTTTATCATTTTAACAGGGTTCTTAGCATCTATAAGACATCTTAATATTTTTCTAGCCACTTTTCTCTCCATTTGTGAGATGTCTCTCATTTCTACTTCTCTCCTGCTCAGCTGATAATCTTAAATCATTAACGAAATATAGCTCCTCTTATCAAAGATCATTTTTTCAAGTTCTCTTAAAAACATGTTCCTCCCAGTTTCTTACTCTGTTATCTCTTTTTTCTCATGAATCTTCTACTTCTTCCTCTCTACTGAAGACTATCCTGTAGAATTAGATTAATTCTCCTTTTAACCTAGTCACTTCTCTACCTATTCTCATCATCTCTTGTTCCAAACTTCAAACTTTTTCATAAAATTAACCTTGATATGTTTGCCAATAATTTCCAGTAAAAATTCATTTGTTACCTTACTTGGTTTTCATCTGCCTCCAACACAGTTGACTATTCCCTCTGTTTAAAATATCTCCTTCTCAGCCGGGTTCGGTGGCTCAGCCTGTAATCCCGCGCTTTGGGAGGCTTAGGTGAGTGGATTGCCTGAGCCCAAGGGTTCGAGACCCACCTGGGCAACTTGGCGAGACCTCATCTCTACAATAAATCAAAAAATTAGCCGGGTGTGGTAGCGCCCGCCTGTAGTTCCAGCTACTTGGAAGGCTGAGGCGGAAGGATCACCGGAGCCCAGCAGGTCGAGGCCGCGGTGGCCGGGAGCGGCCACTTTGCACTCCAGGCTGGGTGACACAGGGAGACTCCAACTCAAATAAAATAAAATAAAATAAAAAATAAAATAAAGTATCTCCTTCTCATCCTATAAGATAATTAACAGTTTTATCTTTCATTTGTTACAGTTTCTTCTCATTCTCCTTTGCTTTCAGGAGTCTGCTATCTTGGAGCACAAGCTTATTCTCTCTTTCAGTCCCTTTTCCTCTTTCCTTATCTGGTCTAACTTAACATCAATGGCTTTAAGTGCCATCTACATTCTGACACTTTCCAAATTTATTTCATCAATGCTTTCCTATCTTCTGAGTTTTAGATTGTGAGATTTCCCAGTTGTCTGGGAAACATCTTCACTCAGACAGGCAAGACTTTTGAATAAAGTCTTCATTCCCTGTTTAACTTCTGGTACATTTTGTCTACAATATATCTATATATGTCTATAAGCATACTATTTAACAGCCTATTATATAGCAAATACTTCAAACGTGTTAGCTACTATGATTATTTGATTCCATATTAAATTATTATTGTGCTTCTTTTTCAAATATTCTTCATAGGTCATGATTTCAAGTTAAAAATTACTGTCTTCTAAATGTTCTCCGATGTGTCAATGTCATTGAAAATGAAGTACCCATGACTATAAACATTACTCAAAAGTTTGTCTCAGGGAAGCAAAGGAGAACAAGATTAGTTCTGCTGGCCCAAATATAAAGAGTATATTTCAGTTAACAGTCTCGGTCACATTACTTTTTCTTAATATTGAATATCTAGTCAACTAAATTAGTAAGGCTTTTTTATATTTGTAGTTAGTCTCTATGTCTTACACAGATAGATAGTGAGTGAATTGTTTTCATGTAAATGCATTCAACTGCATGGAATCACAGGCATTATAGAATCAGTGTATAAATTCAGCATGTAAAACTGTTCCAGTACAAACAAGTCAAAAGTGAAAAGGTGACAAATATTTTATTTTTGAGTGACATGGACAATTAAGCAGAATAAGTTTTATATTAGAACCAAGATAGACCCTTTGAGGATTCATTTTCTTCTTTAATACATCCCAAATCCCAACACATTTAAATCTAGAGAAAATCTGCTCTCTATATTCTGAATTAAAGGTGAGTTGCCAATCATAGAAGGATATTAAGTAACTCCCCTGAAGTTCCATAAGTCTAAAATCCTAATCTACCTAACTACAAATTGTCCTCTACCTTTAAATGGAGATAATAATAACATAATGGGAAGACATGACATTTAAATTAGATAACTTATATCAAGTAAGTGTATTTTCAATAATCACTTTCACTTTCCATCACCAAATTTACACTCTACCTGTGGTTTCTGTAACTACCTCACTTAAAAGATTATGACTAGACTGTGTGCTAGATTTTCTAGTGCCATAACTTCACAAATCAACTTTAGAAGAAAAACTTGACATTTAAATAAAATTGCAAATAAAGAGATTTTTTTCCCCAAAAAACAGCTTATGACTTAATAAAACAAACAAACCTGCTAGATTATATGCTATTCAAACAACTACTGGACAGTACATGAATAATACATGTGCATGAGATACAGTTATAGTGGAATACTTATCACTGTATTTCTACAATGGAATATTGATTTCTGTGTTTCTAGTGTGATGATGGTATTTGTAATGCAATCTTTTTGCATGTAATGTGTCTTTTTCTGTTATTTTTTGTATTGAAATCTATATTGCTGTTGTTATAGTTATCATTAATTTTTCACAATTTTATTTTCATTAGCTGTGGCATGATGTATAAGTGTTTGTTTGTAAGCACAACTGCAGTTTGTTGAGATCTTGGATCTGTAAAATTGTTCAATTTTCATCATATTTTGTTCCCAGTCACAGGTAGCTTTCTCTCATACATACATAGATCACTACAAAACTGAAAAATCAAGTTGAATCCTTCACTGATGTCTCTCTCATTCACTCTCTCTCTCTCTCTTTCTCTCCGAACTTACCTTGTATAGGACTTTGCCATATAAATGTTATCTATTTTTATCTCCCCAAACTCTAGAATGTCTCTTCAATTCTATAAGATCACAGACTTTTTTGAGAGTCCCAATTCTCTGCACCCCAATCGGCAAACTATCTACACATAGTAAGCTGGGAAATCACAGGGTTCCATTATTTTTTATTTCATTTATTAAGGATCAGATAGCAAATACTTCAAACGGGTTAACTACTATGATTATTTGATTCCATATTAAAATATTATTGTGCTTCTTTTTCAAATATTCTTCATAGGTCATGATCCTACAGTACCTATTGTCTAATGACTCAAAGCATCTGTTTTATATATTCTATCCAGTTTCAAGTTGTTTGAAGGTATATATGGCACCTGTTAATCATGACCAGATTCATTTTACATTTCTTTGTCTATTATTTATTTTGAAATTTTATCAATAAGTACTTACATATGTAGGAATATCATGTCTTTTTGATGAACTGACACATTTATTATTGCAAAATACTCTTTTCTACACATAGTACACTGTTTTTTTTTCAGTATGCTATCTCTGATGCTAATATACTCACTACAACTTTCTTATTATTAGTCTTTACGTGAAATATGTCTTTGTAAACTTTTACTTTTACTTTGTAAAAGTATGAAAAAACTTTTACTTTTAACTTAACTATGATTTTAAAATATTATTATGAGTTTCTTGTAGCAGCATATATTTGTGCTTGCCCTATTTATCAAGATTGACTACCCTTGTCTTTTAATTAGGATGTTTAAGTCATTAGAAAATTGGATTAAAAAATGTGGATAAAAAATGTGGCACACACGCACAATGGAATATTATGCAGCCATAATGAAGAACAAAAATCATGAACTTCATAACAGCCTGGATGGACTTAGAGTCTATATTACGAGTGACCTATTACAGAAACAAAGAACTGAGTATTTCATGTTCTCACTCATAAATGGACCTTGAACAATTGTAATACTATAAGAAAATAATTGGTAGTAGCGGGAAACTGCCATCTGGTGGGGAGGGGCAGGATTGGTAGTAGTGGGAATCTGCCGAGGGAGAGGGAGCACACCTCAACAACAAGGGTAACTGCATAATGAACATTTGTATACCTAATCTTGAATTATACCCCCATCTTTAAAATTAAAAATTTAAAGTAAAAATAAAAGAAAATTTTAATTATCCATATATTTTCATATGAAGTTATACAGCCAATCATTCTGTATATCTTGCTTTGTGGTTCCAATTTGTTTTATCTGGTCTTTGCACTTACTTTTTTGTTTCTTTTCCACCTACTTGTAGATTGAGCATATTCGTATTCCATATTTTAAAATGACTGATGTAGCCAATTATCTTTGTTTTAATTTTAGTGACTTTTATAGAGGTTACAGTATTTGCATTTTTAGTTTACCACATTTCACTCCCAAATAATATTATGCTACATAACATATAAGTGTAAGAACATTAGGATAGTGTATTTTGATTTCTCCCTCCAGTATTTTTGAAATTATTGCCATATGTTTTACTTCTATGTGTGATTGAAACAAGCCACAGATGCATTTTATTGTATTTTAGTTTTTTGCTTTAGCCTCTAAATTATATTTTTTTAATGATAGACTTATTTTTTAAAAAGAAGTTTTAGATTAATGGAAAAAATGAGTGGAAAGGAGTCACCACACACCTCCTCACCCCACACAAGGGAATAAGCTTCCTCAGTATATACCCTGTACTAGAGTGTTATGTTATTACAATCAATGAATATAAATTGACACATTATTATCAACCAAAGTTCATAATTTACATTAGGATTCACATTCTATGAATTTTGACAAATGTGCACGGGCATGCACCCACCACTATAATATCACACAGAATAGTTTCACTGTTTTAAAAATCCTTTGTACTCCATCTCTTCATTCCTCCTTCCTTCCTAAACCCTGGAAATTATTGATCTTTTTACTGTCTCCATAGTTTTTGTTTTTGTTTATTTTCCCCTATAATGACATAAGTTTTACAAACAACATGTGGCATTTTAAGACTAACTTCTTTCACTTTCTTTCATGGACTATACCTTTGCTATTGTATGGGAAAAAGTCATTGTCAAGCTCAAGATAATCTAGCTATTCTCCTGTTGTCTTCTAGGAGTTTTAGAGATTTTCATTTTATATCTAGGTCTGTGATTCATTTGAGTTAAATTTTGTGAAGGGTGTAAGGTCTTTGTCTAGATACTTTTTTTTTTTTTTGCATGATGAAATTCAGTTGTTCCAGCATTATTTGTTGAAAAGACTATTTTTTCTCTATTGCACTTTTTTTTTGTTATTTAGAATTTGTCTCAAAGAAGAAAGCTTTGGTAACCATGATGAAGTAGATCTTTACACAGAGTGATAGTTAAGCATGGCATATTGGAGCCAAAAATTGAGGAGGGATAATAAAAGTGGCAATTCAGAGTTCAAGAAAGATTAGGAGGGCTTCTATGTGGAAAAATGTCACAGTAAAAAGTGGCATGACTTCAAAAACCCTTTTTTGCTGTTCTCACTTTTTGATGTTTTTCTTACTTATTTAGACTCTGAATAACTTTTTTTGCACTGCTTTTCCTCATGGATACCTTCCTCACTGTGGTCAGGTTCTGTCACCTCTTCATTGTACTTATTCCCACATAGATTTTGTCCTGATTCTCCTCAGGCTCTGAGTTGCCACCTTGGGCTGTCTCTTGCTGTGAAAATGCTTCACATAGTTTGGACTTCAACATCCTGTGCCTCAGTACCACTCTAAGTAAAGAATGGGCTCTGACACTCCTTGTCAAGCCACACAATTACAATTATACTCTTTTACTTTGTTCAAGCTTTCTTTGCATTCTAGGCCATCTAAAAATCTGTCACCCCATTCGGACCACTCAATGAGCTGCCATGTTATCCAACCTGCTATACTACACCAAGATTTCTTACAATATGAATACCCTCTGTGATTCTCAGCCTCTGACAGCTCACACCTAGCCACTGATATACGAGGAAAGACTCCCCCCAAAATGGAATTATCTTTTGGAGAGAGGGTCTCTTGTAGTATACTTTAAATTTGTTCCTCCAGATCAAAGTCAACCAAAGTTTTTACCTAGAAGTTTTGAGAAGGTTAAGTCATGATTTGCAGAAGCAACATCCCTAGTAGTGGCAGACAGGTGACTGGTTCTTCCATCATGACAATACACCTGCACACACTATGCTGAATGCACAACAGTTTTTGACCAAAATAGTATGACCCCTGTGCCCCACCCTTCTTATTCACCAGATCTCCCCCTGAGCGACTTTTCTGTTTCCCTTGATGAAAAAAATTCCTCAAAGGAAAACTTTTTGCAGATGTAGAAGAAGTGAAACCTTGAAAGGCAGAGGCACCAAAAGACATCAAAATAGAAGGGTTTAAAAAACTATTTTGAGTAATGGAAAAAATGCCTTAGTAGGTGTACTGCATCAAACGGAGAGAACTTTGAAGATGACTGAAGTTTAACATGTAAGAATAAGTATGCAATTGTTTATAAATAAATGCCAAGGTTTTTTGAGTCTCCTTGAACTTAGCCCATTCAAGATTGCCTCTTCACATAGGTTACCCACCCTCTCATACCTTTCTCATCCTGCTTTTGATCTGCCATCCATTTTGGGTCTTCTCTAGGCATGCTCCACCTTCTTCCCCTACATGGGCACTGCCAACCCACATCAATCTTCCCACATACTTCAAAAACCTCTTTAGTTTACTTGGGACTGGCCCATCTCACTAGGGGATGCCTTCCTTACTTTACTTAGAATCTGTCTCCACATGCCAGGTTATATCTTGTGCAGGCATCCTATTTACTCTGCTCACATCCCAAAACCCCATGCCAGGCTGATTCCCCATGTGGATGCACTTTGTACTCTTATTTTTAACACCTAATGTTAAGCAGCCTCTCAATGTGGATGTCTTTGTTACTCTACTGAGACTCTTACACTTCAAGCCAAGACATTTTTCCAAATGATGTCCACCTACCTCTGGTCTCAACTAATGTATTTAGGATTAGATTATTTATGAAGGAAAGAAAAGGGAGAGGAGAAAAAAGAAGAAACAGGAGATGAAAATCCAAAATTGTATTTGAAGGCCTCAAATTACATAACGTGATCTAGGCAAAGTATGCAGAACCTGAGAAATCATTGAGTAGTATTATGGGTCACTGTATATTTGTCACTGAAATGGCAGAAGTTCAGTTGAGATCCTGTTGCTCACTGCACAGAAGGTAAATCACTGACACAACGAGAATTGCCAGGGAAGACTTTCAATTGAGTGATATCAGCCAAGGAGCATGAGAGGTCGGTGTCACTTGAAACTGGTGGGGTTTGTATAGCAAGGGAAGGAATGTGAAACAGCAATTGGGGAGGGAAAGGAAGAAATAATGATAAGTGAGGGATTTAATGTCTCATTGTCTGGATGCAATGTTCAAGTAAGTTTTAGTCCCTTGCCTGAGCGTAGGTCTCCTAAGGAAGAACTCAGATAAGGAAAATGTAATAGTTTTAAATTTTAAGACTAAGAGGATCAATTTCTATGTTTATCCAACAAAACCTAATAAATATCAGTGCTATGGGAAAATTGGGCCAGTTTTATATTTATTCTGTTTCTATTTCCAAATTCAAAATTTCAACAGTAAAATATGTTTTTATAATAGTAAGATATTTGTCAGGAAAAGAAGGGTGTATGTTTTTAAGAAGCTTATCGTTTATTTTAACTACAACTTATTTACACCTGCTGACAAAAACAGATGCTTAATAATTGCAGTAGGTTAAATAAATCCATAGTTATTTAAATTAAGTGATCATTACACATTAATTTTCACTTGTACTATAGATAATTTATAACAAAAATTCCATTTATTAAATTAAGATCCAAGTGACTCTCCATACATGGATGAATCTATTGATTCACATTTGCTATGCTGGAGACAGAAAAAAGGTCAATTGCAGTTTATTTCATTCTAACAATAACAAAAGTTAATAAAAAACCAAAAAATAAATAGAATTTGTGAATTAATATTTGTGTATATATGGTCAACTATTTTGTGAAACAAATCAAATGATGTTTTGTATTAATAATAAAATTTGTCTATCATCTTACAATAGAAATATCTCACATATACCACATATACAGAAGGAAAACATTTTTACTGTATGTATGGAAAGAGAACCTCTTGTCTATATTATTCTAGGGACCAACTGAATAGTATAAGTTAGTTATTTCAACCTCTCAATGCTTTATTCCTTTTCTCAGGACCAGTGAGTACTACATTTTGCACAGAGAACTTCTTTCACATCTGTAAAATTGTAAGCCTTCCAGAAATTAAAAGGATTTTTAACAAGAGGATGGTAAATTTTATGTCAGTTTTAAGAAGTGATGTTTTCAGCAATAACTACAGAAATAGTGGTTTCCGGTGGAGTTTAGTGCTGGATGATACTACAGTGATAGTTTACATAGTGTGCAATTGACCCGAACTGGCACTTAGTTTAAAACAATGTGGTTTATATTCATTAGTTGTAACTCAATGGGTAGAGATAACAAAATATAAACATATTTTGCTTCTACAATGGATTCAGGGGTGGATAAAGAAGTGGAAGTAAATTTAGTCAACACTATTTTTAATAAGTTGTGTTTCTACATCTTAAGAATTACTCATAAAAAATGCTATTTTTCTCTGGTGGAAACTAAAATAACTTCAGCGTAATTTAAAACAACAAAATTAACATTTTTGAGCATGTAATATGTGTCAGATACTAAATAGGACCTCTATATGCATCATTTTAATTTATCTTTACACTTATATCTTGTTTATAATTCATCTAAATGGTACAGGCATTGATCTATTCAATACAGTCAGTGCAGTGGTTGATTTATAAATATACACCAGTATAGATTCATGCCAATGTTATTTGCTTGGACCATCCAGTTGCTCAAATTGAGTACACAAGTCAAATTAATTCCAATAGCACTAAATAGATATTGCTTAGATGACTATTAAATTTCTTACAAAGCATTCATCTGTAATGTATATTTAATCAATTCTTTAACAACTATAGGTACTGGGTACTCATTATCTTGGGTAACAGGCATACTTGGATCCCTCTGACATAAAACCCTACTTTTACTCAAACAGAAATCTATATTTGAAATACTTCTCTAAAATAGACATTAATCCCCTTGCTCATGACAGACTTTGAAATGCTGAAGAGATATACCTAATTCCCCTGTGAGACCACATTTGCTATTTTAAAATGCTATGCTGCCTTCCATAATTTGTCTTGTGAAATACAATCCCTTCAATTCTTCTTCATTTGTATCTGAATTAATTCCATTCCATTTACCTTACATTGAGCAAAACATTTAAGGAAATGTCATACCCTTAATTTCCTCAGTTGGCAAATCATGTCATTTGTCATGCACAATTATAAATCCCTTGAAGATCTTGTCATTTTGCAGTATCTACAGAATCTAGTAAAGTACATATAGTCATCTTTTTTAAAAGTTAATTTGAAGATCACACATATTCAAACATTATTAATTATGTTTTACTTACAGTTAACTGTAAGAAACAAAATATATATGACATAGATGAGTAGTTAATAAATGTTTGCACTCTAGAAGTCACACCAGTCATGAATGAATGTGTCAGTTTATGCAAACATTATTTCAAAGCTGAGTTAGGTGAGCAAGAAATTTGTATAGTTTTCCTGCAATATATTCATCTTAGAGATTCAATATACTTTTCCCAATAATGATAAAATGGTTATATAGTTCAATGAAAAACTACTAAGGTCAAACCTCATATAATAAAGATACTCAAATTATTCTTACAAAGTTTCTTCTCCTTTTAAGATTTTTATTTGTGCTAGGAGTTTTAAATAAAAAACCAATTAGAATAAAATAAAATCCAATTGTATGGGCCAGGGAGACCATGCAATTTCATTTATCATTACAGAATCTCTCCCACCTCGATTTGTTTTGCACTTTTTATTCCTAGGGGATATCTTTTTTCCTCTACTGCATCAGTAAACTGAAACTGTAACATCGTGCAATTTTTCTTGTGTGTGCATTGTTCTCACTTGACATTAGCTGAAGTCAGTTGTCAATCTCCAAGATGCAATGGGAACTCATTCTTGACATACTAAATATCTTGACACAGTTATTATAGTACCAACTAAAGCTTTCTCTGTAGGACATTTTTTTTTGGCACCTTGAAGATGTAAGCTTTGTAAAAATTTTTTTACATGAATTCTCTTATGCAGCATTCTTAAGACTATACTTATTTCAAAAGAAAAATGCACACTTCCAAATATACTACTAATTTAAGAGTAATGTAAATATGTTATCTTGTAGATATTTTAGCAAAATATAAGTAATATATTACAGTAAATTTAGTTTTTTTCTCCTACAACAAAAGAAATAAAATATATGAGCATATTATCCCTTTTAAATTTGTCACTAAATATGAGTCAGGGACTAAATGGAAAAAGAAACATGTACTAGATTATGTTATAAAACTATATAAACCTTCTTTTCGGAGTCTAAGTAAATGCAGTTGCTCTGTTATACATATTCATAGCATATTTCAAATATGAGCAATAAAATAGGATAATGAAAATAGGTACTTAGAAAATGCAGTCTTTTGTTTCTTTAGTTATTGTTTTACCTGCCTATGACCATTCAGTAAAAACTATTGTTTTTATTTTGTTTCAGAAAAACTATAAATTGCAAAACAAAACTTCAAAACTAGTGAATCACAGAGTGTGCACCTATCTTAATTGCCATAGTACAGCTTAGTGACTATATCTGTTACTAAATTTCAGTGATGATAGTTGCAAGATGATAGAGAAGGATGGAATATGGAACGATCAATATGATGAAAGAAATTAAATCTCTGGAAAGTGACAAACTATATAAAGAAAAAGAGATCAGAACAGATGACATTAAATATAGTGACAATATCTTACTCTGCCACATATTCCTAAAGTGTGCATTTAAGATGCACTCTATGTTCTAATTAATTTTTGTCTTTTTTAAACCATGTACCCCTGCTCCTTATCTCTGGAGTATTACCTTTTATCTGACCATTGCTATTCACATTGTTGTGCTTCTCTTTCCTTATTCTTTTTCATCTTTTCACTTCAGTTCTCCTATTTCTCTCTTCTGCCTCACTTTTTGAGCAAGATCAAAGTGGTAATTTGTCAGAGAAAACTCTTCACCCTCTCTAATTTTGTCAGTGATGTACTTAATCCAAAACCTCACTGAAATGTATACAAAAGTCTCAATAAATTGGTTCTTTCGTATTTTTAGAGTTTTTTATTTTAAATTTAAAGATGCAGTCAAAAACAGCAACAAGCCATATTTTTTGTGATTATCACTGCCAAGCGGTAATCATAAAGAGATCAAAAATTAATGTCAAGATCCTGTGTTGAGCAGGTTATAGGACAAGATTTAAACACGACTGCAATTTGATTAGAATAAACTGATTAAACTCTCTGTGCCTGAATAGTATTTAATATTAAATAAGAATTCTTATACATGTGTAATCTACATAATCATCTTGTTATGTTACTAAGTAGACATTGCCTTATAGGACAAATGAAAAATACAGCCAGCTATAGAACTATTCTAGTAACAAAATAAAAGAAAGCTAGTCCTTATTTCTTCCAGAAATTTTTCTTTGTATGATAACACATATTTTTCTTTGTATGACATGAGTTATATTTGTACCTTCAAATACATGAAGGACATTTTAAATCTAGACTTCAAATCTTTTAAGTAACTCTTCTAGTACTAAACTTTGCCCACATCCTTGTGTTAAAGTACATTTAATTTTCAAATATGACTTTATGTCATAGTTCTTTACTTTTTTGTTGTCTGGCTTGCCCATTAAATTATAAGCTCCACGAAAGTCTAAAACATAGCTTTTTAATTCATCATTGAATTAACAGAAGTGGAAAATTAACTAGTGAAAGGAAAAGGATACACAAATAACCTGATTAAGCATTACTTAATAGCAGACATTTAAAAATAACTCAAAATAAAAATGAAATGCAAATTAAAATATTAACAAAATACCATGTGTCATCAAATAGTATGTCTTTCACTGGGTGTTATTTGGTTTGTGGGTAATAAACTTGCTTTGAAGTACCATCCAAGAGAATCTTAACTATTAATTTGACACTGAAAAAAAAAAAAGTAAAAGGCACAGACACCTGCAACTCAAGTAACAGCTAGAGTTATCCTATTTCTTATCATTAGGTAAGATTAGCTTGATTATTCAACTGAAGTCTTGAGGAAAGAGTAATGTCTTCTCCAAGATTTCTTCTAGTGATCTATGATCAGGTGGCCACGTGTTGCCCCATTTCTTTAATTTATTCTTCTGCTTTCTGCTCTTTTTTCTTTAGTAACAGTTTTAAACATGAGTAGATCCCTCTTGCCTTGAAATTTACCAGCCCCTCAAATAGATCAAACAAATACAAATGCAAATTTAAAAAAATGCTTTTCTGCAAGATTTAAATGAAGGATTGCCTGTCATGAAAGAGGATTTATGTAATGAACTGTGAAATAGCATTAATCAAAAAAACTTTTCTTTCTGAAAAAGTCTTTGGAGTCTAGTGGGCATAATGTGAATAATGGGAATGATGGCCATATCAAGTTTTGCTATGCTATTGGTTCTTGTCTCTTGGATTCCACTTTAATTGCATTTTTTTTTTTTTTTGGCATGGATCTTCCAACTGCATTCTCATTTTTTAGTCCCTATCAAGCTCAGGTGTAGTTCTATAATATTACAAAATATTAAGTGAGAATAAGTACAGAGAACCTTGTAGACCTTTGTCAATGAGAAGAACAAATTATTTTCTTCTATAAAATAATCCATCTAGTATATAAAATAGTGATTTTTTAAAGCATTATCTCTTCTCTAGATTACATAAATAATTTTTAGTATGCTAGAAACAATAGAGAATTGTGAGACTTCTAATCTCAACTCTAAACTTTATTAGCTATTGAGTTTTAGGAAAGTTGTGGAAAGCAGCATAGTAAACATCTAAATATGCACATGTCCTAATCCCTAGAAGCTGTGGATATGTTACTTAACATAGAAAAAGTAGACTTTGTAGGTATAATTAAGATAAGGACTTGGGATGGTAATATATATGTGGATTATGTGGGTAGGCCCAACCAATCACAGGAGTCCTCCAAAGACTCTTTCCTGGCTGAAGTCAGAGTCAGAAAGATATGTGAAGACAGAATGACTTTGAAGACAGAGAAAGGGGGCCACAAGCCAAGGAATCTTGGTAGTCTCTAAAAGCTGGAAAAGGAAACAAAACATGTTCTTTCCTACAGACCCCTAAAAAGAATGTAGTTTAGCTGATGCCTTGATTTTTAGTCCAGAGAGACCCATGTTAGACATAACATTCAGAACTATAAGATAAAGCAATTGTATTGTTTTAAGCTGCTAAAATTATGGTAAGTTTCTACATCAGCAATAGAAAACTAATACTAAAGTCATTTAAAAAAAATCCTTATAAAGAGCTAACTAGAATACAAAAGCTCTAAGAACTTTCTAGATTTCAATTTTCTAGTGAACACGCCTACAGTAGTAATTTTGGAAGGTTAGTCTTTATTGTTTTCTTGAGGAACCACTTGTTAATATCAGCTCATGATTATTGGCAATCTCTACTCAGAAGTTGCTATGTTCTGAATGTGTTTTTCAAAATTCATGTCTTGTTGCCTTGCTAAGCTATGGTGTGCCCATGTGCTCTTTGAGCTATGCCAGGCCATGTTTCCTGACTTTTGGCTCTTTCCCTTCCTTGGGGTGATAAATCCCCTCTCTCTCTTTTTAATTTAGTTTTTAAATAAACGATATTTTCTAATCTAAAAAAAAATTCATGCATTGGAGACAATCTCCCACAGTGTTATATGGTGGGGCATTTTGGGAAGTGTTTAGGTAATGAGAGTGGAACTCTCAAGACCAAATTAATGCTGTTGTTTTTAACAATGCTTAAAGGAGTGGGTTTTCTCCCCTATGCGCTTGTGTCATGTGAGAACACAGTTTGTACCTATCTTACCCTTCCATATTTTGCCATGTGCAGATGCAGCAAGAAACCCCTTACCAGATGCTGGCCCCATTGATTGTGGGCTTCTCAGACTTTCTGTTCTTTATAAATTACCCAGTCTATGGTATTCTGTTATGGCAGCACAAAATGGATTGAGATAGGAGTGCACTTAAAATGCACTGCACACCCCAATACTTCCTGTAAAAGAATTACTGAGATCAGTAAACCTCCAATCTCATATAGCACAGGATTTATAAAAGGATTCACTGACTATTAATGCTTGGATGTGACTTTTCAAGATTTTCTGGTACTAACTGAACCTTGACAACCTCACTCCTGCTGGCAATTATCTCCCTCTTTATGGATTAGTGATAGATTTTAATATAAAAGAAACAAAGAATAAATTTTACCAGTCAGAATTTACTTGTCCAGGCTAGTGAAGATATCCCACTAGGCTCAGTCTTCTTATGCTCATAAGAAATCCTCATTATTGATATCCTTTATTTCTTGTAATTGTTAACATGAAACCAAAGGACTTATCTTTCTCCAGTATTTCCAAGTATTTGTTTACCTACTTTAAGTTAACTCTTAAGTTATTTACAATACCCATTGCTCTTATTTTTTGTAGTCCTCTGGAGAAGAAATTGATTCTCAACAATCCTTTACCCATTATAAAAGGATGTACTTACAGCTTTTACAACTCCAAGTGTGGCACTTTGCTATTCTAGCCTGCTGCCAATACACACATTTTCAATATAGGTCATATAATCCAAATGCCGTGTGTGCTTCAGGAAGCAGCTTTTATTGAAATAACATACATAATGAGCATACTAATAACTTCTGTAAGTTTAGAAAAAAATTGTCAAGGTGTAATGTAAGGTGAATAACAAATATACTTGGTGTTCTGCCTTTTAAAAACAGCTGGGTTCAGCAGACTGGACTTAATTCAGATAAATCATGAAAAGCGAAAGAATAACTACATACTCATATAACCTTCAGAGAAAATTTAAACTTACCATTAAATCCCACTGGCAAACAATCTCCATTTTGCACTTTTTTAGCCACTGATGCTTATTACCACAGCTAGAATTTTATTTATTCCATCAAAATTGTGTTAGCCGCCAAAGAGAATATAAACAATATCTAAAAGACTGACATTGTTGCAGAACTTAGGGACTATATTTGACTTCTATTCTATGATTCTATTCAATTTTCAGTGTATTTGTCCTAGGTTCCTGCACTAAGAGCGAATGTGACCTGATGCCGCATCTACTAACAGTGAACCCTCCTAAGGCAAACCTGATTAGTTGAATTTAAAAGCTGGGATGGGAGTTCATCAAAACATGCAAAACAGTGAGTAAATGATTGGGGTGATAAGGAACTATATCCATGTAAATTTGTAAAAACAGGGTCACTGCATACAATCATAACAGAACTTACTTTTCAGAAGGTAAAATAATACTTTATTTATTTATTTTATCCATTTGTTCTACAAATATATACTGAGAATTTATGATTATCCAGATACTGAAGCTCATTCAGGCAATCAAGACATAAACATTTCTTCAGCAACGACTATGGCACCAGACACCAGTATGTTAATTGAAGGAGGAGACTTGATATCAAGAGCTCAGAAATGAGAATACTTAAAATCTACTCTCTTAGCAATTTTTTTCAACAGTAAAATATATTTTATGAACTATAGTCACTATGTTGTATGACAGATCTCTTTAATTTATTCCTACTATATATCTGAAATTTGCATCTTTTGGCCAACATCTTTCTAACCACTCTCTTCATCCCTGCCACCCCAACTTCTGGTAACCACAATTCTACTCTCTACTTTTATGATTTTATGTTTTTACAACAAAAATTGGTAGGTGTGTGAGGTAATTCACAAGTTAATTAGGCTGATTTAGCCATTCCACAATATATACATATGTACTTTCCAAAACATTTTGTACATGATAAATATATAAAATGTTATTTGTCAATTAAAAAAAACAAAAATTTAAAATACGTAAAAAGTTCAGAGATGCAGAAACCCTAAGTGGAGGAGAAGCTTAGCTAACTTAACAACAATATATGATAAAGGCTGGGAAAATTAATTAAAGCAAAGTAGAATTATCAGGTCTTTTAAAATGTAGTTAATACATTTTTTCATATGTAAGTTATGGATATTATGAAACTATATTCCCAGTTCCTTCCTGTCATATTGTGTACTATTTTTTGTTATATATTTTACTCTTGCCTGTATTTTTAAATGATCTTTGAACCATCTTTGCTAATGGTTTTGTGGCAAGAATTCTCTCAACATTTGTTTCACTAAAAAAAGTCTTTATTTCACCTCTATATTTGAAAGACATTTTCCCAAGAAATAGAATTTAGAGAGGTTTCTTTATATTATTTTTTCTTATTTTAGTTCTTTAAGATGTCACTGCATTGTCTTCTGGTTTGCATAATTTCTAATGAGAATTCTACTTTGATTTTCTGTACATAATATATATTTTTGCTCTGAATATTTCCAATATTTCTCTTTATTCTGGTTCCAGATGTTTAAATTTTATATTTTAGGTTTTTAAATTTTTATTTTTTTCCTGAGTTCCTCTTCTTTGTGTTTTTGGTTTGATACCTTCACTTATTTTTGAAAACTCTAGGCCTTTATATCTTTTTTACTGATACATGACAGTTATACATACTTATGGATACTGTGTGATATTTTGATACACATACATGAGGTATAATGATTAAATCTGGATAAATGGGATATTCATCACTCAAACAGTTACCATTTCTTTGTGTTGGAAACATTTCAAATCTTCTGGCTATTTTAACATGCAATATATATTGCTAATTATTGTCATCCTACTGTGCTATTGAACAATCGAATTTATTCCTAGACCTTTATAGCTTCACATTATGCTTCTCTTTTTTTCTTATTAGATATATATAAGCTATTATCCCACAACTCTTTAATACGCTCTTCTTTTTCCTATTCCTTTTTCTATTTGCATTTTTATTTGAATAGTTTCTCACATCTATTCATGTATACTGTCAAGCTTTTCCATTAGACTTTTAAAAATATTAATTATTACTATTTTAAATTATCTGCCTGATGATAGTTTTAGCATATAATTTATCTCTGAATCTGATTCTGGGTCTGCTTTGTCTCAAGATTTTCACTTGTTTGTTCGTGTGTCTTGTCATTTTGATTAAATGACAGACATCATATGCAGAATGGTAAAAACTCAGGTAAATAGTATGCATATCTCAAAACATGTGTACATCTTCTTTTGTTAGGGTATTTGTGTGGAATTTGAGTCAATTTAGTCAGTAATTAAGCAAGGTTTGGTTTTTGTTATTGCTACTGTCACTTGTAGTACATAATCAGCTTCAAATTTCTCTGGTGTTACCTTAGGATAAAGTTTATTTTACTGTACTTTTTTTCATTGTTCCTACTTCACATTCAGTTTTTGGCTGTTCCTGTGTGACTGCATTTCAGAGGTTTCTCAAGATGCCTCTGCAATATTTTACTTTTTGCCTTCTAAGACTAGAAGTGGGGAGCAGGAGAGTGGCATTTTTGGGGGGGGCAGGTTCAACTTTATCTTTAGACAGGCCTTTGGTCCTTGGGTCTCAGATACTTTATTATCTTCATCATCATCATCATCATCATCATCATCATCATCATATCTCCCATTAGCCAGTGGTAAAAGAAGCTGAATGATTTAGGCCACACATGATATTGCCTTTCCCCCAGAGTTAGAAATGTGTATTTCACCCTTATCCTAGGAATAACAAGGTTTACTGTCCTTCCTTTGGAGGTGTTAGTCTTTTGTCCCTCTTCAAGGACCAAACCACCGAGGAAGGATTTTTCTGTCTTCCTGCCTCATGGCTCATCTTTCTTGACAACAACTAGTGTAGTTTCAAGGAAAAGCCTGTGAAGGATCTGAAGCCCTCTTCGCTTACTCTCTATCAGGTAAGTCAGAATTTGTGTCTCATCTGTCTCTGAAAACAATGACTTTTCTTAACTGCAGGCTATTTGGTAGTCCTTTGACCTTAATTCTCTGACAAATTCAAGAAAAGTTATTATTTTATAGATGATCTTGCTCTTTTTGGTTGCTATATGAGAATCAGCATTCTCTCAAGCTCCCTACATCTTAAAGATAAGTCACAAATTATCTAATTTTTAGACTAAAAAGATTTGCAAATGTATGCAAAATTTAATTCAATAGTGCCTTAAGCCCCAGTTTTCTCTAGGTTCTGAGTCGCAAAGTTTAATAACACAATGTTGTTAGAGAATTAATAATATATGATAATCTATATATGCTTTTAATCTTAGACCTAGCAAAGCCACTTCTAAAAAGGCTTGTGTGGTCATAATTCTAAAACTCCAAATGATTTAAGCATTAAATTATATATTATAATATAAACAATATGTGATACAAAATATTGGACACAGACAAAATGTCCATCCATAGGACATTGCTTTGATAAATTTTGATGTAGCCACACATGAGTACTAAATAGACATGAAAAAGGTAAGCAAGAGCCCTAAAAAATGTTATTAAGAGAAGTATCAAAAACAAGGTACAAAAATATCTATAAATATGCTACTACATTTTCTCTTAAACCAGGGAAAATAAAAATCAGGACACACCTGTTTATGATTTTTCAAAAGGAAGCACAAGAAAGAGAAATGATAAATAAAAATAGTTGCCTACAATACATTGCCAGGATTAAGATGGAGATTTATGCAATTAACCCAGGACTTCCTCCATAAATTTCCCTTTTTTATAGCTTTGAATTTGGTACCATGTGTGTATTTATAATTTTAAGACATAAAATTAAATAAAAGATTGGAGGAAGCAATTCTAATCTTCAAAGTAAACACCAGTAAAAGCTTATAGGCAAATGCTCATAACAGTTTTATAGTAAAAATCAAAATATAAAGACAGCCCCAAATCCTGTCAACAGAAGAATGGAGAGTGGGACTATCAGGCAATGAAATAGTTAATTCATCAATAAAAACATGAACAAACCATGGTAAATATAATATGAGTGAATTTCTAAAATATCCTGAGTAAAAGAAGTCTAATACAAAAAGGTACATAATATATTATTACATTTATATAAAAGCCTAGAGCAGGTGAAATCAATTCATTGTGACAGAAAGCAAATCCATGCTCTACTGATCTGAGATCAGTGAGATTAATTTTAAAAATGATATGAATATGATCTCTTTCTTTTATTGAAATATATCGATCTTATTTGTGGTAGATTAACAGTATCAAAACCCATTGAAGTATACATTTACAATTGATGTATTTCATTATATGTAACTTATACTTCAACAAACTGATTTAAAAACCAAAAAAAAAAAGAAACAAAAGGTAACATATTAGAGTTAAATTATAATTACATAAATTTGTTTTCTGAGAAAAAACCTAATTTTTGTAAGACTGTAGATATTCTTAGTTTAAGAAACAAAGGAACATATAATACTTCAAAGATAACTTTTTTTCTTCATATTACAGAAATAATTTTCTATGTGGAGTATTAGAATACAAATATGAGATTGTTTAAGAAATATAATAAATATCCATGTGTATGTAGATATTATCACAATCATATTGCTCAGTAACAGTACAAGCAATTCTTATTCTCTAAAAGAGAAATAAAATGCAGTTGTCTTGTATACTCAGGGGATTAATTCCAGGACCACTACATTCAATCCATGCATATTCAAGTCCTATAGTAAACTCTGCAGAACCTGCATGTATGAAAAGTCGACCTCCTTATAACTAGGTTTTCCATTATCCCAAATTCTATGTTTTTGGTCTTTTGTTGGTTAAAATAAATCAGTGTATGAATGGGCCCATGCAATTCAAACTCATGCTGTTCAAGGGTCAAATGTTTTTCAATGTTAGTCATATTAATGGTTTCATATAAATGGTTTTCTTCTAACATGTTGTATGAACCCATTTTTGATGGTTTTATATCTTCATATTCACAGAAATAAGTAATATGATCATAAGATATCAACAGATCAAGTGATAAAAGTCAAGAAAATATATATCCTGACATATATCTTTGCCATGTTCTGTATTAAGCTTTGTCTACTCATAGACAATTTTCAATTTTCACCAGTTCATGTCTTTTGTTCTTATAAAAGTCATTACTGAATAATGAATAATATGACCCCTTTCACTATTTATATTATTCATCTCCTCTTATTTTGCAATTTAAACTTTTAGGAGCCGAGTTTAATAACTTAACTTTTTACTTACATTTTCAAGATGCTTTAGGAATCTCTGAATTAAAGAGCATATTTCAGAAGAACAATATTGTTTTTGACTTAGAAGTGATACATTATAATGTTGCATAGTTCTTTTTTTTTTTAACTCTGAGGTCACTGATAGCATAAAAAATTTTTGTTAAAAAGTATAATGTGGAGAGGGAAGAGGAAAATGGCACCGGGCCAGTCAGGACTATGCGAGTCCCAGTGTGAGTGAGTGTATGGAAAATTCTGTGTATATGTCAGTGAGTAAGTGGGCATGTGAGTGGCTGACTGAGTGAGAGGTTAGGAATTGGCAGCCATGGCTCTCCTTGTGCATCGGCTGGTGCTGAGTTGCTCTGCTTGGACCCTAGCACTTCCCAGGATGCATAAGTCTAGTGCCATTTTTTTCTTCTTGTTTTTTAATTAACAAAATCCTTCCTGAGAAGAAGCTGCTGGGAGGGACTGACTTAGTGGAGGCTCATGAGAAAGTGGCCAGGGTTCTCCTTGTAAAGGGTTGTTGCTGCAGCTGCTTGGCTTGGACCCTATTGCTTGCCAGGATGCAGGAGCCGAGCACCATTTTTTAAAAAACTGACAAAAGTCTTTCTGGGAATAAGCTGTGGGGAGAGACTACTGGCTCCAGGCTCTGCTTCATCACTGCAGAAGGAGAGGCTGCTGTCTCCAGGCTCTGTCTCACCACTGCAGTGCCTAGCTGGACACTGGCAGCATAGGCTATTGAGGAAGCCCAGAGGCCAGAGTCCCACTCGAGAAGACAAAAGAGGCACCTGCCACCGTCTTGAAAATAGCAGGAGGCCAGGTTCGATGGCTCAGCCTCTAATCCCAGCACTTTGGGAGGCCGAGGTGAGTGGATTGCCTGAGCCCGAGGGTTCGAGACCTGCCTGGGCAACTTGGCAAGACCTCATCTCTACAAAAAATCAAAAATTAGCTGGGCATGGTAGCACACGCCTGTAGTTCCAGTTACTTGGAAGGCAGAGGTGGAAGAATCTCTGAAACCCAGCAGGTCAAGGCTGTGGTGGCCGGGAGTGGACATTGCACTCCAGTCTGGGTGACAGAGTGAGACTCCACCTAAAACAAACAAAACAAAAACACCAGCAGGAAATTGCTCCAACTTGCTCACCATGGAGCAACAGACCTAATCTCTGTGACCCGCAGATCAACTACCCAGTGGTTGATCATGACCCAAAGGGAATATTCTGAAAGTATAAACTCCAGAGAGACAGGATGAGTGCTGAACTTCAGGTGCCCTACCTCCTACTCTGATTCAGCTGCAGGACAAAGGGTGTGAACAGAAAAGGATGAGAAAGACCTCCAAAGAGATCAGTGGTGATCTTGGGGATGACCCAACCCCTTACTACCCTGCAATTCTCTGAACATCAGACTCATACAGCTGGGGCATGACTGAGAGGGACCAATCCAGGTGGAGACTGGACATCAACTACAATAGGAAAACTCTACTACTCCAGGTTAGGCCTAACTGAAGCACTCCCTGGCCAGCACTTGGGGAAGAGACAATTCCATATCTTCCCACTCGAGGGGATCCCCCTGACCATATGAGAGTGGGAGGAGAGGATGGCAGCCCACCCACCTCCTACTGTCCCCTCCTCCTTCCTGTTCCAGACACTGGAGAGAAGGTGAATAAGGCCAAACTCTGCAAGAGACAGCAGAGAGGCAGCTGAGAGAAACAATTACGGAACCTGACGCAAGAGGGCAGCGATTTTTTTTTTTAATTGCCTGTTTGATAGTTCTTCTAATTTTTAAACATTTTTTCTTTGTGCATTAAAGTGTATAAGAGGGTTTGATTTGCACTCCTCTTTTTTTCTTTTCTTCTTCTTTGGATGTTTATTTTCTGTTTATGTGTGTACGTGAGGGATTGAGTATTCAGCTTTCAGTTTTTTTGTTGTTGGTTTGTTTTTGCTCCTTTGTTCCTCTCTTCTTTTCAGTTTAATGTATGTGTGAATATACGTGTGAAGGTTCAATCTGACTTTCTATTTTTTTAATTGTTATTTTCAATTCACTCTCTTTTTCTTCCCCATTCATTTTGTACTGGGCATCTGTGTGTGTGTGTGTGTGTGTGTGTGTGTGTGTGTGTGTGTGTGTGTGTGTGTGTGTATGGTTTTCCTGGTTTTTGGTTGTTGTTTTTTGTTTTGCTTTGCTTTGTTGTTACTTTAGTTTGTTTTGATATTTGTGAGTGGCTCTGTGTGTGTGTTCAGTTGTTTTTTGCTTTGATTTCTGCTCTCATTGTTCTGTGTTTTTTTTTTCATTTTTTATTTTTAAAAAAATTTTGTCTATCTTATTTTATTCTACATTTCTCTTTTCTCATCATTGTTGTTACCACATCATTGACTCAGAAGGGACACAAACATACCCATTGCATCATCATATAGAGTGGTGATGGAGAGTGGTCTCAGGGAACCCATACAACAATTAATAAACATTATGATTTAAAGTAGTTTCTGAATCCTAGCTTCCCATCCTCCACTTTAACTGACTCTCAAAACTACAAGAGACAGCAAAACTTCAAGTCATTCTACAAAAAAATACCTGCACATGCATGTTTATTGCAGCACTATTCACAATAGCAAAAACGTGGAATCAACTGAGCTACCCATCAAAACTGGACTGGATAAAAAAATGTGGTACATATACACAATGGAATATTATACAGTCATAAAGAAGGACAAACATGAATTTTGCAGCAACTTGGATTGATTTAGAGTCTATCATACTCAGTTATCTCTCACAGAAACAAAGAACAGAGTACCAGATATTGTCACTCATAAGTGGACCTTGATCAATTATCATAATACTATATTAAAGGTAATGGCAGTAGTGGAAAGCGGCCATGGGAGGAGGGATGAGATTGGTAGTAGAGGGAAACTTCCAGGGGAATGGGGTGCACACCTCATCAACAAGGATACCTGCATAATGAACATTTGTATACCTAACCTCAAAATTGTATCCCACATCTTTAAAATAAAATAAAATAAAATAAAAGTTGACTAACCTCAAAAAAAAGCTTAAAAAAAATTAAAAATGTAATGTGGAGACTAAATCAAGGAAAAACATATTCCAGTTTTTTAAAATTCCAAGAGTTATAGAAATGATTAGTTTCTTTATTATTATTTTTTTATCTTGAAGTGGCAAAAAGTACTGGAAGTATAAGCCACGATTACATTGTATGGTGTATAAACAAGCTTACATATTTTTCTAAAAATTTTTTTTTAGTTTATTTATTTTCCTCTTACTCCTAGAGGTACAATTATATCAGAAGTACATGAAAATATTTTATTGAGGGCAAAGTTCTCCCTTTTTTTTCTTTTGATCACAGCATAACTTTAACCTCATCAATATCTTCAGCCATTTTACCTCCCTGTATACAATAACACAAAACACAAAGATTCAAGGTTTTTAATACTTTGCATAATCAACTCTTCAGGTTTAGGATAAAACAGAGCCTTTATATAACATTTAAATTAAAATCAAACAAGTAATCTTCTCTGACTAGTGAGTTTGCGTTGTCTTGCCTAATTACTCCAACTTAATTATAACACAGCTGGGAGTTTTGTAACTTCAATTTCATTAAATGTGGGTCAGAATCATCACTCTTACCTGTTAAATGGAACATGACTAGCTTGTTCTGAGTATTTTTACCATGTGCTGAGTACATGGGACATGATTTTATGTGGTGGAAGCTGAATGGACTTTGAATTTTAAAAACATTGTATTCAAATCCAGTTTTTTGTGGTTTTTTTTAGTATTATGACCATTAAAAAGTAGCAATTTTTGAAAAAGAAATGAAATAGTATTTATAAATGTCCAAAGACCTTACCTGTGTTGTGGACATTTCTCAAGATGTTTTAGCTTGTTCCCTTGTTTTCCATTATGATAGCTGCCCTAATTTCAAAGCCCATTTTTTATTTTAGTACTAGGGTATTTCCTCCAAAAAACCAACTAACTTTCTTTCCTTAATTAGAATGTGAACTACTGAGAATCTTTCTTAGTGTACCCAAATGCTGGAATACCTGGATTTCTTAACCTATTTGCTACATCTGACTAGAGATAACCTATTTTCCATACACACATTGTTCTTATTTCCACTGTGAGTCTTGCTGAGTCTCTGTGGTGACTAGTTAAAATTAAATTTGTATTTATTAAAACTTAGAAATTGAGATGAAAAATAAGATAATACCTGTTGAATATTAAAAGCATTTTTTCATCCTTTAAAAAGAGGAACTGAAAATTATTACTACTTAAGAATGTGCGTTTTATTGGACATATAATAGACATACACATTATACTTTCTATGCCAGATAAATATTTGAATATCTGTGGTTAACGATTTTTTTTTGTTCTTTTAATAACATAACTGGTCCAGTGTAAGCGAGGCCATATTTTTAATGTGAGAGTCTATGAATGATCAGTCACATGGTAAGAATTTTCTACCTTTGGACTAGATGTTGGCTGCTAATGGTAGATACATAGAACATTTTTAAAAAATTATTGGCCTATGTTTTCTTTTCATAAAATTAGTTTTTAGAGTCGTTTTAGATTCATAGCAAAATTGAGAGCGAAATACAGAGATTTTCTATATACTCTTCTTTCTATATTTGAATAGCTTCCACTATGAGCATCCTACACCAGAGTGGTACATTTGTTATTAATGATGAACATATTTTGATACAAAATTATTATTCTAAGTCCATAAGACATTAGAATTAATTGTTGATGTTGCGCATCCTATGGATTTTGACAAATATATTATTATGTACATCTGTCATTATAGTATCATACAGAATACCTTAACTGCCTTTATTATCCTTTCTACTCTCCCTATTCATCCCTCCCTCCTAACTTCTTGCAATCACTAATAGTTCTATTAACTCCAGTTTTGTCTTTTGGGAAATGCCATATCATTGTAATTGTACAGTGTGTAGCCTTTTCATGTTGACTTCTTTCACTTAGCAATATGCATTTAATGCGCAACATTAATGTAAGTTTCAACACTACAGTCAAGGCAGCAACCACTTTATTTTTGATTGGAATATTCTGAGTGTAATTCAGAATACGCTCAGTATAATAAAAACCACTCAAAGTGTTTAAAATATAGGTAACTTCATAGAGAACTAGTTATACAAATGATGGAAGAGTTGAAAAGATAAATGGGGAAATGAGGATACCTAGAGACTAGCAGAAAAAACACTACAGCCCTTAATTTTTAGAGTCAAAGATACAATAGGATGAAAGTCCAAAGACTGAGATTAATTACTTTACAGGAGTTGTAACTCTGACTAGCCATTAGGGAACTGGACCTCTGTGAGAATATTGTGTGAGAAAATCAGAGGATGATGGTTTCCTCTTTAATTACTTCCTCTTTAATTACTACCCTATCATCTGGGGCTAGTTTCTATCATTAACTCTAAACTAAAACTACAGCCAAAAAAAACCTACTCAACAAAGGGTCAGTCCTTCTGCCGGATAAAGCAGAGAAAAGGGCAAGGAAGGAATCTAAGAACAACTGACTCTGGACCAGTTTAGCATGTAAACTAAGAATAAAAAGACCTTTTTAACAAAAGGAAACAAAAAAGTTCTTGGCTATGCCAAGAAGTGCTAAAGAAAACATTTTTTTAAATAGGAATTTTGTAAAAAGCGGCACGAAACTGAAGTGTGCAAGACTGAGATTTTTGTCCATTTATGTGTCCTTTTTATTTTACATGTCTGCAGAACATCAGCCTTGTATGCTTCATGCACTAAAAAAATTAAAAATTGCCATTTATCTTATGATTTTTCCATTTATAATAAACTACTCTAAATTATAAAGTCAATTTAAAATTCGAAAAGATTATGTAGGGGCAATTTTAAGTGGTTTGTTAAATTGAAAACTTTGTAAAATAATTTTTAAGATGTGATCTTAGATTAACATAATAAAATAGTAGAATGATAACTAAATATAGGCATAATTAGACCATATTTTTCATGTTACCATATTTCAGATGCATCTACCATTGGCATTAATAAGGTAGCAATAAATCTTGGAATATCAATCATTTTTAAAATTGCAAGCTGTAGGGATGATGAATTTGTTAGGTGCATTTCTGTATTGCTATATATAACCATTTCAGGCTTAAAATTATCATTGGTATTTTAAATCAAAAATGAAGTAAAATATATGCCAATTAGTAGGCAATGATAATTTCCCTCTAGCAGATTATAGTAAGTACCCAGTACACAGATGATAGACTTCACAAAAATAATCATCAAGGCATAATCTGTCTTCCAGCATTTATCAAGTTTTTTCCTCCCTGATTCATCAGAACTGTGACAGACTTCATGCCCATCTGTCATAATCAATTGAATCTATTTCAACTGACAGACTAAAGCACATGGGGGAATTCCTGAATGATATGATGGCCAACACTACCTTCTGTCAGAAAATTGTGAGGTGGATTCAGTGAAGATTCATTTTACCTGTGACAAGTGACTGCATTTCAATTTCTCAAAGCTACAAAATGAAATTTCTTGCCCTTACCCATTGTTCTGTAACGTTAGAAAATTTTCATTTTATTTACAAACATTATGACATATTTATTTCTGCTACAAGAGTCTGTTCATCATTTAAAATATCTCTATGCAACATAAGTGAATCAGAACACTTGGCTTTAGTAGTAGGAAGGTGAAATTCTCAATTTCATTTTCTCAGTTTAACAGTAATGTGTTGATTTCTGCAGTGTACTAATTTTTTATCTTTAAACAAAGCATTAGCATGCAAGGTATTACATGTAAAATGAACTTATGAGTGAAGTTAGCATTTAATAATTAACAGTGGGTTATTAACTCTCTTAAGAGTGAGACAGTCTTAATGATAAGTAAAACTTATGTTTTGGAGGAAATTAACTTTGGTTTGAAAATCAGGTTAAAGTGCTATTATCATGAGGGGAGATATGTTTTTAACCTAATTTACACAGCGACCATAAAATTAGACGTGGCAATTAGCCTTAGTTTTCAGTAAGAATGCAGACATTTTCCTCAACATCAAAATCCACTTTTGTTTTGGCTGCAATATTTTATTCCTTAAATAGAGGAATAGCTAAGTCAATATTTTTTTCTGATGTCCCTGAATATAAACCATTTTAAAGTCTATATTCAAGGATTTTTTTGCATACAATAAAAATAATATGCAAATGAAATTTGGTAAAATTAAGAGATAATTTTGTTACCATAAACCCAAATGCTCTATTGCTTGATTTTCAACTCCAAGATGTAAGGGTTAATCTTTCCAGACTGATTTTTTAAATCAACAAAAGCATGGAAGAATATTAGCAAAAGAACAAAACTTATTCTTTCTCTCTCTCTTTCTCTCTCTCTCTCTCTTTCTTACACACACACACACACACACACACACACACACACAAACACACACACACGCACACCCCACACACACACAGTGAAATTATGTTGTCATCACTGACAAATTCTCTTAAATTCTAAAGGTGAACCAGATAAATGCTTTTACAAGATCAATTTATATTAGAGATTTTAAAAATCATACTAATAAGTGACTTTAACATGAATCTAACTCTATATTAGCAATCCCAGTGAACATAATATGTCTTAATTCTACCCATACTTCAGTGGAAAGCGAACATAGATTTAATGTGACTATATGCAATGCATGGTGAGTGCAGTAGCATTCTAGCAGTTGTCAGTGTAGATAAAGTGTTGTGAGGACTTCAATTGTAAAGCTTCAAAAATTGTACTAAGAAAAGTTATATGATGAAATAATTATTCTTTTGATACTTTTTTGATACTTTTTTGTTTCATTCTCTTATTTCTGCACTTTATTCTATCATAGTTTTTTTTTATATATTTGACTTTTGTTTTAGATTCAAGAAAAGTATACAGGTTATTAGAAGTATACCTAAAAGTCTTGGACTTCATTGTCTGCATTCCTTGACATATATTCATGAAAACTGTTTTGCAGTGCTTCTGGATTTATGGTTGTGACATTTTTCTAGATGCTCTTCAACCTGATAGGACAAACATTTTTTTCTGTATATGGTTGCTGTCCCTAGATCTAGGTAATAAAGTTTCTTGTCTGAGAAGTGCTGCCTAAAAGACCAGTAGGTTTTCAATTGTTCAGTAATGTAAAATTCCATCGGGAATTTACTGCAGTTCATTTTATGAACTAGTTATTTAGTTATTTTCATACTTTAAAATTATCATAATTTTTATCATCCATTTCCGGATTCTTCATTTTTTCTCTGACTTGCTCATTTAATTATCTTTTCTAATGTCACATTGATTTGAAAACGGTGATTAAAATATTGTAATATCTAGTTAATAAATTAAATTTAAAAGATTTTACATTTTTTATAGTTTTGAATGTTTTCAACTATATTAGATTTAACTACTATTTTTTAAAATGGTGAAATTCATATGTAAAATCTATTTTCAGGGTGTTTTTCAAGAATAGACTAACAATCAATTTCACATTTTCTTCTGTGGTAAACAATCTACCAAGTTCTTTGTCTTTATTGGGTTAATATTGGTAGTTTATTACTAAGAAATCATCTATTTCCTTCTTATTTTTAAATTTGGCTCTAGATTTTACAGATTACAATCCCTAAAACTTTGCCAGTTGTGGATAATTCTTTGTTGTTTTTGAACTTTAATATTTTACGGTTTCTTTGTCTTTTGAATAAAAACCCATAAACTACTTTTTGATTAATTTATCTTTTCAATTTTTTTGTTTTAGATTTAATTATATTTTATGTCAGCAATTTTACTATTATTAATTTGCATTCTTATATTTTTAAAATTTCATTGAATACTTTTGAAAAATATGTATTAAAATACTTTCTTCCTCATGGTGAGGGCATACAATGGTACACATACTAAACTCTACTTAATATGATAGATTCACTCATATGTGTAATTAGGGAGAGGCTCCCTTTTAATAAAATATTTTTCCAATAGCATAATACATCTTCTCAAAAATAAAAATCTACTGTTATGATATGTTGATATCATAACCACAGTAGTGAAGAATGTGACCTTATTTGAAAATAGAGCTTTTGAAGATATGATCAAGATAAGATGAAGTCAGCAGAGTGAGCTCAATCCGATATCATTGAAATCCTAAATGGTGGAAAACACTATATGCAAAGGCACACATAGGGAAAATGACATGTGACAATAGAGACAGAGATTGAAGAGCTGCCGCTGCAACCTAAGAACTGTCAAGAATTGCTGGCAAACCACTAGAAGTTAGAAAGAGGAAAAGAAGAATTTACTCTTACAGAGTTCAGAGGGAGCATGGCCCAGACAACACTTTGAATTTAGATATCTAGCCGACAGAATTGCAAGAGAATACATTTCTCTTAATTTAAGACACTCAATTTTGGTATTTTGTCACAGCAGCTCTAGGAAATTAATATACCCATCAAAAAAACAAAACAAACAAAAAAACATAGCCTCACACATATTTTAAAATTTATTTTTATTTTTTATTTTTATTTTTTAGTTGGAGTCTCACTCTATCACCCAGACTGGAGTGCAGTGGCCGCTCCCGGCCACCACAGCCTTAACCTGCTGGGCTCCTGCGATCCTTCTGCCTCAGCCTTCCGAGTAGCTGGAACTACAGGCGCACGCTACCATGCCCGGCTAATTTTTTGATTTATTGTAGAGATGAGGTCTCGCCAAGTTGCCCAGGTGGGTCTCAAACCCACGGGTTCAGGCAATCCACTCACCTCAGCCTCTCAATTATTGTTTTCTGATTAAAACTGTCATGCCATTGTTCTTTCAGTAATGTGCCTGCAATTTCAGAAATTTGTTGATTCATATTGTTTTAAATATGCTTCCAAGTAAAAGATCCTTATTATAAATGAGATTTTTTTTCTTGCCTCTGTAAGTTAGAGGATATAAGGAAGTTTTATCTGCCACTTTCTTGGGAGTCAGAATTATGAGCTATCCTTCTAAGATTTATTTCAAGCTTTTCTATCCATAATCTGTCCACCAGAATATTTAATATAGTTGTTGGTTTAGGGCTACTCCACAGTTTCAGAAAAGATGAAAATTAACATTATTTGTGCTTGATTTGTCCATATCTTTAGCTTTTGTGTGGAAATTGTATTTATAGTGCGTTTATAACCTTACACTTTTTTCCCAAAAGCAAGGTTTTGATAGGTGGAACTATTCTCATTTATATTTATGATTTTCACACCTAAAAGAGTCCTTGGAATATTGCAAGCATAAAGGAAAAATATATTAGTGAAATGAATATTATCCATTTGTTAATTCACTTAATGAAAAAAGAAGTGAAAAACAAAACAAAAACTTCCCAAAGGTTTAAAATATTTCATTATGGAATATAGTATTATTTATGATCTTTCATTATACAAAATAAATAGCAACAACATTTTAGACATAACCTCCGGGTTAAAAATAAATAAATTTTCTAGCATGGGCAAAATATTTTTAAAAGATACTTCAGTATTTTTTTCTAAGGCTAATATATTTTTTTCAGTTGATTTTTTTGCTTCTGAATTTTTACCTGACACTTTCTACAGCAACAACAGCTACCTTACTATTGAGAAATGTGATATAGAATCCAAGTTCCATTTCTATCAATCTTTGTACATTAGTGTTTTTCAGTCAACTGAACAGGTCATCAACCATTTCACCTATGACTGATGTGAAGATAGCATTTGATTTCAGCACTCTTGATGAATGAATGGTAGCTATCTACGTAACACACTGAACATACATATATGCATAAAAATCAGCAATTCAATCTCCTAGGTTGTACTTGGTGGCTCACACCTGTAATTCTAGTTCTTTGGGAGGCTGAGGTGGGAGGACTGCTTGAAGATAGGGGTTTAAGGTCATCCTGGGTAACACAAGGAGACTCCATCACTACGGGAAAAAAAAAAAAAAAGCCAGGTATGGGTGGTACTTGTTTGTAGTCCTAACTACTTCAAATGACAAGACTAAAGGACTGCTTGAACCCAGAAGTTGGAGGGTACAATGATCCATGATCACACCAATGCATTCCAGTTGGGGTGACAGAGCAAGAAATCTGTTTCTGAATAAATTATTCCCTTTATTCCTTAACTACCTAATAAAGTCCATTTGATCAGTGAATCCATTAGGGATTTGCCTTGGAAAAAAGAAAAGGATACTTGTTTAGGCAAGTAGCATCTGCTTTTAACAATTATTTTCATTTTCTGTCTTTTTTTACTCTCATAATTGATCAAAAATATCAATTTAATCAGCACATCTTTAAAAAGTCTTTGAATATATTTTGTAAACATCACTGACCATAAATAGTTGGATTGCTTGTTCAATTTCCACAAATAAAATGCATGAAAAAAGTATATCACATGTCTTATATTCTCCAAGAATGTGAGTTAAAACCAAGAACAAAAAAAGTCTCTAAGAATGACCAATTATGTCATTATATGCTAAGAAACTATTATTTTTATAGACACATGGTTGTTACTTTGTATCCAGTGTTTTCTGGTTTTCTATATTTTCCCAACTACCTGTTAAATACTTAATTGTCCATTTTGACTCTCATTTTGAAATTATCCATACTAACATAGTGATTTTTCACTAATGGAAAGATAGGAATGTAAATTAAGTTTGGCCAGGTAGACACTTTTGCCCTAAGCTATTTGAATCCTGATGTCAGTGATTCAAGAATGGAGTAAATTCATCTTGTCAAAATGCACTTTTAAGACCAATATGATTTATGGAATTTGCCAGGTGCCCCTTTTTTTTCTCAACATAATTCTTTATTTTTTTAAAAAAGTCTTCAATATATTACCATATTATTCCAATTAATAAATTTTTTTCTTACTAAGTTAACTAGAATTTTTTGCTGTTACTTCACTTAAATAAATCAGACTCAGAAGTTTAATAAATGATATTAGTCATATTTATGGAGTAAATAGAAATAAAATGAACCTAATAATCTATAACAAAGTTAATCTCCATAAAGGCAGATGTGATTTTTTTAACCTTTACATATGAATTTTCATAATAGGACTTAC
Organism: Carlito syrichta; assembly: GCF_000164805.1. Taxonomy (NCBI): domain Eukaryota; kingdom Metazoa; phylum Chordata; class Mammalia; order Primates; family Tarsiidae; genus Carlito; species Carlito syrichta. Next base: position 45,670 of record NW_007233285.1, on the reverse strand, counting down.
ACCATGGTATCTGATGAATGTTTATTTAATAAATTATTTGAATAAATTAAAGTTTGCCTATTTCGTTAACTAAAGATTGTTTTCTTTATTTTATAAAACAAATTTTTTAGCTGGGCTCGGTGTCTCAGCCTGTAATCCCGCGCCTTTGGGAGGCTGAAGTGAGTGGATCGCCTGAGCCCATGGGTTCGAGACCCGCCTGGGCAACTTGGCGAGACCTCATCTCTACAATAAATCAAAAACTAGCCGGGCTTGGTAGCGCGCGCCTGTAGTTCCAGCTACTTGGAAGGCTGAGGCGGAAGGATCGCCGGAGCCCAACAGTTCGAGGCTGTGGTGGCCGGGAGCGGCCACTGCACTCCAGTGTGGGTGACAGAGTGAGACTCCAACTTAAAAAAAAAAAAAAAAATTTTTTGCACCAAAAGAAGCATGTTAGGTATCATTACCATTATTTTCTAAAATAGCATTTTAATGAAAAAAATCATATAATCAAGATTAAAAAAAGATATTTTGCCTTGAAATATTTAAAACCAAGTCATCATTTTGCTGAAGCATATTAATATTTCTATATTATTTAAAATTTTTGTGTCAATGTTAATCATCTTTAATCATTAGAATTGAAAAATGAAATTGGAGCACATTTATTTTTCAGATTTTCATTTTCTGTTCTGGCATGAATTATCTTTAATCATAAGGACTGAAAAATGAAATTAGAATACAATTATTTTTTAGACTTTCATTTTCTGGCCTGGCATGAATAGACTTTGGGAGTTTTCACTCCTGTCCTTGTAACAAGAAAAAAGCTGAACGAACTGAAAATCAACAGCTTTTTTTTTTTTTTTAAGATATATCCAAGAACTGAGGTCTGAGGGCAGTCACTGCCCATTAAATTGAAAAGATAAGTAGATATGGAGAATCACAACTTACAGAAGTGAAACCCAGGAGGAAAACAAACAAACACAAAACCCTCCATGTCAATACTGGGGTTATCTAAACTAACTGATAAACTTCTGGAGACTCTGTGTGGACAGTTCAAGAGTTAAAAACTCCCAGGGTTTAGACTTAAAGGCTTGCAGACTTAAGAGTTTTGCCTTCAGAACACTACCAAGTTCTCACAGTGAAGCATCTTGAAGAGGCAGAGAAAAAAAATATACTCGTATGTCCAAAGCATTCTGTTCTTCTTAACGAAGTCTACACTAAATAAATCTATTTTATCAAACCCAAACTGATGTTGTTTATTACAGAGACTGATTGACCTGGGGTAACCTAACTGTAGCTTCATTTTTAATTCCCACCTAGGGAGAAATAACAAAGCAAAACTCAGAAGCCTATGTGAAGGTCATAGCCCAAGGACTGGGACTTACTAAAATACAGAAACCTAATTACAGGACTACAGAATACTTCTTCCCCTGAAACACCTTACCACCACATAAATTGGACTCCTGTATAATAACGGGACAATACACTGAAAAACAGTGCATCCCCAATATTATCTGAGAAGAGGTCGCTAGGAAAACCAAAAGGCAATAGAAGACGTAAAAACAAAGACACCAGAAAATTTTAACTTCTGAGATCCACAGCAAAGAGTAAACACAGCACAATTTAAGTGGACGTTATGCAAAAACAAATGGACAATTAAGCAGAGATGAAAACTCTTAGAATAAAATAATTAAAATAAAATACTAGAACTTTTTAAAAAATGCTTTCAATGGGTGCATCAATAAACTGGACACATCCAAGAACATACTCAGTGAACTTAAGGATATGTCCGTAGAAACTTTTGAAACTGAAAAGCAAGGAGAAAATGAATCTAAAAAAGGTATAGAATATCCAAGCAATATGGAACAATTACAGAACTTGTAGCATTCATAAAGGAACTACCTGAAAGAGAAGGAGAAAAACAAAACAAAACAAACAAAAAAAGAAGACATATATTGGCAAAAATGGCAGAACTTTCCAAATTTACTGACAAATACAGACAGCCCAGAGAACACCAAGAAGGATAAATATCAAAAATTTTATACCTCAGCATATTATATTTAACCACAGAAAATCAAAGAGAAAGAAAAAAGTCTTGAAGGATGCTGGGGAAGGGAAAGGAGACAAGGGAACACTTTACTTATAAAAGAGCAAAGATAAGAATAATGTCTAACTTCTCTTCATAAATTATGTAAGCATGAGAATGGACTGGAATATTTATAGGGTTAAAATAAAAGAACCACCAAGTTATCATTGTTATCTACCAAAATCATAATTTAAAAAAGTAAATACAAAATAAAGACTTTCTCCGACAAAAATAAATTAAGACGACTTGTCATCAGTAGACCTGCCTTGCAAGAAATGTTAAAGGAATATCATATGTTAAAAACTCTGCTCTATTGAAGGAAAGGAAAAATGTTAGAGAAGGAATAAATAACATTTTTACTTAAAAATATTTTAAATTAATCTAACAAAAAGTAGTTTACTCAATATAATAATAACAATGTATTAAAGATTTACAGTTTATGGATAAATGAAATGAATACTAGCTATGCAATTAAAGGATGGGAAAGAGAAATCTGGAATATTCTGTTATAGGGTGTTTTCACTCACTACCTGAGAAGTCATATTATATGTAGAAATGCTTGGGTTAGTTATGAATGTACACTGCAAACTCAATGAAATAATTAAAATGATTTTTTAAAAGTAGAATTGATAAGCTGAGAGGTGAAAACAAATGGAATAATACAAAATACTCAATGAGAACAAGAAAAAGTACAAAAATAATGGAAGAAAAAAACAAGAAAAGTAAAGAACACAGTAAAAATTTGGTAAATAATAATTCTAGTATGTCAATAATCACCTTCAATACCAGTAGTCTAAATATAACATTAAAAAACCAGAGGTTTTTTTAATATTTTGCAAAAACAACAAAAAAGACCAAATTATATGTTGTCTAAAAACAAGTCACTTTAAATATAAGAACACAGATAAATTAAATAAAAGAATGGAGATTCACCATGCTAATACTAATCAAAAGAAAGCTGGAGTAATTGTTAATTTCACACAAAGCGGATTTCAGAGCAAGAAAAATTACTAAGGATGAAGAGAATTTTTAAATAATGATATAGAGGACAGTGACAAAGGGTCAAAGAGAAGACACAACAATTCTTAGTGTCTGTGTCTAGTAATAGACATCTAAATATGTGAGGCAAAACCAGGCAGAAATGCAAGAAGTGGATGAATTCACTGTTATAGCTGGAAACTTCTCTATCAGTAATTAACATCCAGAAAACAGAAAATAAAGACATAGTTGCGCTAAACAGCACCACCAATCAACATGATTTGATTGATATCTATCCATAGAATACTTCATCCAAAAATAGTAGATAACACATTCACAAAGTAAGGCCACATTCTGAGCCATAAAACACACCTTAACAAATTTAAAATAATAAAAATTATAGAAAATATGCTCTCAGTTCAGTTCATATTGAGAAATTGGATTATAATAAGTTAATGATCTATTGTTATTGTAGTAACAAATTAACAACTTACAAGTCAAATTTATTCTTTTTATGCACCTACTTTTCCCTAATATAAATGCAATCATATTAACAGGATCTTGAATATTTACACAGAAACATTAAGCAGTAGGGTAACTGGAAGAATGTCAGCAGAAATTTGAAAACCATTCATTAAAAAAAAAGATGTTCAGAAGAACTTCAACAAAAATTGACTGAGTAATTTAATAGTGTAATTCACATTTAAAAAATAAAATTGGCCACTCTATAATACATGAAGAAAGCATAGCAACATTAAGTTCCAACTCTATATTAAGCATATTCTAGTATATTGTGTATAAAACACTAGCCCAAAGAGATGAGTGTTTACATGAAATTTCTTTTACTGTGCATGTGCTGATTTTCTTGCTCCTGTGTGAGGACCTCATTATTGATGCTTCTTTCTTCCTTCCTACAATGTTGCCTGACATACAACAGAAAGATATTTACCCAGATTTTCTAAATGCAGTTCATAACTTCTTCCTTCTGTCACTTCTAGATCTCCTTCAGACTTAAATTAGCACAATAATTCTTGATCACCTTTTTTACTGATCTGATTTCAAAAGAACTGTGACTAAGAATAATTCGAATTATTCATTCTGCATGTTACAATGCATGTTACATGAGAGTTAATAAAATTTGATCAATGAGTGAATAAATGATGCAATAAAGTCAGTATAGTGAGGGATTCTTTTTCTTCGTTCTGGCATAAAATTATTATCCCACAAGTTCCACAATCTGGCCAAATTTATTATAATCACACTTAAACATATATATGTCTGCTGTTAAGTACTTTTTTGCTGATATAAAACAATTATATCTAATTTCACATTAATAAATTTAACATCTAGAGGTAACTTTCTCCAATATTTCCCATAACTAGTCTTTGCTCCAAGTTCTTGAACTTGATCCAATGTCAAAGGATTCTAATGATGGATCTACTATTAGAATCAATACAACCCCCCAAAATAAAAAAAAAACAAAAAGGAAAATTGAGTTGCACAATTGCTGTAAAACTTTTATGCTTTCTATAATTTTAAATAATTTTATTAATTAACTTACTGATTTATAATCTATGTAAATACAGAAAAGAGAAAATTAAAGTGAAATTGCTTTGTAATTAACATTCCTGAAATATAAAATTTGATATGAAAATCTGAACAAAAAATAGCAGATATGTGGGAATTACTTTCATCTTGTGGCTATATCATCTTGCTTGGCAGAAACTTTAACCACAAAGGAGTTTCCAGACCTGCAAATATGCACATTCGAAGCCTAAAGCTATCTTCATATGACCTTTGAGTTATTACCATATCATTAGCATTGATTAGCATTGTGGTTTAATACTCTCCCCTCCCCATGGATTTCACTTAGTTACTCATGGAACATGCGCATGCATGTATAGTCCCAAAGGTTACATAACACAAGATCTGCCCATCAAATCAGGAAAAACGCAGATTGACAGGAGAATGAGGAAAAAGGAAGTTAGACAAACAAACGATAAAACAGAAACTCATGATTAGCTCAGGGCTGGTCCTTTCTTGGACAGTCCGCTTGTCCTTTGTACTACAGGGAGTATACTCTTGCTTTTAAAAAATTAATTGCAGCCGGGCTCGGTGGCTCAGTCTGTAATCTCGCGCCTTTGGGAGGCTGAGGTGAGTGGATTGCCTGAGCCCGCGGGTTCGAGACCCGCCTGGGCAATCGAGACCTCATCTCTACAATAAATCAAAAAATCAGCCGGGCGTGCTAGCGCGCGCCTGTAATTCTGGCTACACGGAAGGCTGAGGAGGAAGGATCGCCGGAGCCCGGCAGGTCGAGGCTGCGGTGGCCGGGAGCGGCCACTGCACTCCAGTCTGGGCGACAGAGTGAGACTCCAACTCAAAAAAAAAAAAAGAAAAAAAAAAAAAAAAAAAATTAATTGCTTACTTGAAATTGTATTGTGTTTTCAATATTTGTCAATGAGACACAAGAGTGAGGACCACAATGCTGGACCTGCTAGCCCTGTAACAACAATGTGTACCCCTTAATGTGATAAAAAGTGTATTTCACCTTTGTTCTTTCAAAACCACATAACCCCAGTATTATCAAGAGGAATAAATAAGAAAAAAAATTGAGGTATATTCTATGAAATACTTGACAAATACTTTTCAAAACCGTCAAGATAATGAAAAACAAAGAAATACAGGGAAACTGCCGAGAAGACATGACAACTAACTGCAATATAGTATATTGGATATGATCCTAGAACAGACAATATACATTAGAGAAAAATCTAGTGAAATCTGAATCAAGTGTGGAGTTTAGCAATATATACCAAAGTTGGTTTCTTAATCATGACAAATGTACTATGGTAATGTGACATATTAATTATAGGAGTTCTGAGTGAGAGGTATATGGGAACTGTTTGTATTTGATAATTATGAATGTGTATTTGCTGCTGTTGGGAGGAGTGTCCTGTATTGTTAGTTAGGTTGACTTGATTGATGTTCCTCAAATATCTATATTCTGACTGATTTTTAAAAAATTTGTTATATCAATTACTGAAAGAGGATTTCTCAAACAATAATTGTAGATTTTTCTAATTCTCTTTTGGGTTCTATTAGGTTATACTCCACACGATAAGTTCTATTTTTAAGTGCATTAAACATTTAAGCATGTTAGCCTCCTTGGTGAATAATTTTTAATTCATTATTCAATATCCTTCTTCATCTCTTGCAATACATCTTGCTCTGAAACCTACCTTGTCTTATGTTAATATAGACTCTCCAGTTTCCTTTTAAATAATTTTTTATGCTACGTGTTTTCTCTCTTTTTACTTTTCACCTTTATATTTAAAATGAATTTTTATAGAGAGTAGATAGTTGAATCTTGCTTTTATTACCAACTTAAAAATCACTGTCTTTTAATTAGGGTGCTGAGATCATTTATACTTAATACAATCATCATTATTGTTTTGATATAAATGTATAAACTTATTAGTTGGTTTCCATTTGTTCCATCTGTTCTTATTCTCATTTTTGCTTTTTCTTTTTGACTTTGAATTTGTCGCCCAGACTGGAGTGCAGTGGCCGCTCCCGGCCACCGCAGCCTCGACCTGCTGGGCTCCGGCGATCCTTCCGCCTCAGCCTTCCGAGTAGCCGGAATTACAGGCACGTGCTACCACGCCCGACTGATTTTTGATTTATTGTAGAGATGAGGTCTCGCTGCCCAGGCGGGTCTCGAACCCGCGGGCTCAGGCAATCCACTCACCTCAGCCTCCCAAAGGCGCGGGATTACACGCTGAGCCACCGAGCCCGGCTTAAATGTGTGTTTTTTATTACTTGGTTTTAGTTTCATTATTAGCTTATTCATTATATTTATTTTTCTACTTTAGTTATTGCTCTTAGTTTTATAATATGTATCTTTAACTTATCATAGTACCTCTACAAATATCATATATACTCATCTATATTCTGTGAACATTACAGCATTGTAGATCTAATTCATCCCTTGCATTCTTTGTATTCTTATCATATGTTTTAAATTTACATGTTATAGTATCCTTAATTAATTGTTTTATTTCTTTAGGCAATTACCTTTATGAGTGATGAAAAATAAGAATAAATGCCTTTTATGTTTACTTTAACACTTTTTTAATATTCCTGTAACTATTCATTTATTTGTGTAGATCCAACTTTCTCTCTGATGGCAATTTCTATGTAATGTTTTAAACCATTCCTTGTAGGGCATGTCTGCAGGCAAGTAATTCCTTCAGTTTTTGTTTGCCTGAAAAAGTCTTTATATTGCTTTTGGTTGTGAAATATGTTTATATATGATATAAATTAAGAACTTAGCAGGATATTCTATACAGTACTCAAAATCACCCTATTATTTTCTAGTTTGCTGGCTTTCTTATGAGAAACATTGTTTTTTTTGTATTAGATATATTTTATTATTTAATTTTTTTTCTGTATCTAGTGTGTTTTTGTATCAACTGCCTGTTATGGTTTGAGTATTTGATCCTCCAAACCTCATGTTGAAATTTGATTCCAATGTTGGAGATGGGTCTAATGGAAAGTGTTTGGGTCATAGAGGTGGATCCCTCATGAAAGGCGTGGTGCCAACCTCATAGAAAAGAGTAAGTTCTCACTTTATTAATTCCCAATAAAGTTCTTCAGAAAGAATGGTTGGCAAAAAACCCTGACACTTTCCCTCTCTTTCTTGCTTTCTCCCTCTTGCCAGAAGATCTCTGCACACACTAGGTCTACTTTGCCTTACATCATGAATGGAAGCAGCCTGAGTCCCTCAGCAGAGGAATATTCTGTTCCTATGCTTCCTGGATAGCCAATGAAACCTCTTCATAAATTGCCCAGCTTCAGGTATCACTTTGTAGTAACTCAAATGGACTAAGACACTATCTTTAATTCTTTTTTTTAATCTATGGGTTTTCACTATTTTAATATTACCTGTCTAGGAAAGTTTGTGTTTACAGGTGTCCAAGGGGGCACCCTCCTAAAAAAGAATTTTTTTTTTTTTTCTGGAGAGCAGGACCCTTGGAATAAAGGCTCCCCTACTATGTAAGTGTTCTAGGAACACATCAGCATCAGTGTACATTGTGGTGAGTTTATTTTATTTTTAGATTCTTTCCATGTATTTGCCCATTTCACGATGATGAGAAAATTCCTGACACATAAAGAAATATACACTTAAAGAAACTTTCTTGAAACATTTCAAGAACTGTAATTTGGGACATTGGACTGAAAGTATCATTGTTGGCTTTATGAATAAGACGTTGTCTAAATGCCTATGGGAATCTTGGTTTGTTTGCTACTATACCTATGAGAATCTTAGTTTGTTTGCTACTATGCCTATGGGAATCTTGGTTTATTTGCTACTAAGAACACTAGCTGGTAACTTTTAAAAGATATGTATGTGAGAGAATTTTCTGTCTTGCCCCTTCACAAATGGTATAAAAGCTCTGTATTAACTAACATTAAATCATCATCTGTTCAAGAGGCAGGTGTCCGTGTATATGATCATCGTTCGCCTATCCGTCTCTCCTTCAGGACATCCCATGACCCTTGCGGGGTGGGCCCCCGCAATACTATATCAAATGGAGAATATTTTGAAATTTAAACATGTAAGAATAAATACACAGTTGTAAATAAATAAATTCTGAGTCTATTTTAGTTCTCCCTCGTGTGTGTGTGATATTTATCTTATTTTGACTTGTCTTTGCTTTTTAGATTTTTTTTATTACTTTTAAAACTTCATGATAATTATGAATTCTGATGTTTTACCTTCTGTTTTTTCTAGAATTCGAATTTCATGTATGTTAAACCATCTGACCACTGAGTACTCTTTATTTTTCACTCTTTTTATCTTGATATTTCAGGTTGATAATTTGTATTGACCTATGCTCAATGGCCGTGATTCTTCAATTCTATAGAGTCTACTTATGAGCCGGTCAAAGGAGTTTATTATTGTTACTTTTTTGTAGCATTTCTTTCACTGTTTCTTTTAGTCTTTATCGCTCTTTTGAATTTTCCTATATGTTCATAAATTCTTTTGGCCATTTCTCCCAGATTCTTTAGTGATTTGATCATAATTATTTAATTTGTATACAATGTTTGTGTCATCTGTCAGTCTGGTTTTCTAGAATGTTTGATAACTATTTTTCTTTAGACTGTCTCAAAAATATTAACTAAATGCCAGACAACTTTTATAGAGCAATAGATACCCAGATGAAGAATGCTTATGCCTGGAAACTGATAGTGTCTTCTCAGGCAATTAGCAGAGGGAATTGAGTCAATCTAGTCAAGAGTTGATCAGGATTTGGATTTTTTTTTTTTTCCTGCTACGGTTATTTCAACGAATCAATTGTGGATTTTTTTTTTTTTTTTTTTTTTTTTTTTTTGGTGTTAGCGCTTTCCTCTCATGTTTCAGCTATTTCTATAACCTTTCCTAACAGGAGGCATGCATGTTTTCATGCTTCTTAGTGTTCTTGCTTACTATTGGTCCTTGCTAGTTTCATGGTTGGGCTGAATTTGTTTTGGTTTGAGAGAACTGTTATCCTTATAGGTAAGGCAGAGCCAAGTGACTGAGTCTCAGGGTTATGGCTTGCTCAGCATCCCTGTCCCTTCATCTCATAATCTGTGGTAAATTTTGTGATAATAAAAGTTTTCTACCCTCTTCCTCTGATGATAAAAGACCTCTATTAATACTATTTGAAGTGGAGCGTAAGCTTTTTTTAAAATCCTTATTTTAAAAGTAACATAGTTTTTTCTTTATTTTAGCAACAACGTGTCTTAATCTGTTACCAAGAGAAATGTAGTTTTCTGCTCCCAGAGGCTTAATGCTTTGAAAAAGAACATGAGCCCAGCAGGTCGAGGCTGTGGTGGCCGAAAGTAGCCACTGCACTCCAGTCTGGGTGAGACTCCAACTCAAAAAAAAAAGAAAGAAAAAAGAAAAAGAAGATGAGAATGGCTGCCTGGGTTTATATTGTCTTTATTGCACTGTTCATCTCACCTTCTACACCTATACCACAAAGAGAGGCTTTCTCTGGTCTCTTGTATCTTCTTCAATCTTAGGCAAAATGTTTGAGTTTCTAAATGCCCTGGTGGAGATTTCTGTTACATAGTTCATGAGTTGCTAATTCCCTTTGTCTGTGTCTCCCAGGGACCCTATAAGATCATATTAGCTCAAAATCTGTCTTATAGCAATTTGCTAAAATTTTAGCTGTGTTGTTTTGGTTTTGTCTTGTTTTCCTATCTGCTTGCATTGTAATTCCAATTTCTTTCCATGCTCTACAACAAACAAGACAGTAGGAGTACTCATCTCTTTTGTGAAGAGGAATACTATTCTTTCTTAGATTTCTTATAGTTCAGAGTAATTGTTATCTTGCAACCTCAATTGTCTGAAGAGATTAGGAAAAATGTTGTTTAGTTAATCTTGTTTTTTTAAAAATGTTTTGGAATGAGTGAAACCATTTTCATCTTTCTTCATTCTAGGAAGAAGTAAAATTGAATACATTTAAAATTTATTTTTATAAATGTATATGTATACACACATATGCACATATATGTATAGCATACATTAAATGCTTTTAAAAAGGTTTGTATCACTTAATAACTAGAAATATAAAGCATTTCACAAAACATGATTTTTATGCCTATTAACTAAATTCACTAAAATAACATTTTATATATTGTTCTTTATTTTATTTATCCCACAGCTAAAAATTTGACCCTTGTTCTTTGTTTATGTAATGCCATGGTAAATGTCACACCCTTTGAAGGTTGCTGGGAACTTCTAATGCTAAAATCCTTTCATTTCAGTCTCCAAGTATTACATAAAAACAATGAGCCAAATGCTAGTGCAGCTTATTCTTTTAGTATTTGCTCAATTACAGAGAACTTTGTCATAAAGGAGAAATTTATATAATAATTAAATCTATAAGCTACATTTTAATCAAGCATTTTCAAATATTCTTACAATATCTAGTAGAGAACATTCTTAAATAAGAGGCTAAATATTTATTATGCCCTTTACTTTATGCTGGTTTTTAATATTTTTTAAGAGAAAATTCTAGTTCTGTTTTTCAGTGAAACACAGGCCCTTACTGCTTATCAGAAACTTGATATCAACTTCTGAAGTTCTCAAATTTTAAAGTGTCTAGAGGTCAGTTATTCTGCAACACCATTTTTGAACCTACATTTCTATTACTATCCTTTGGCCTAAAATGTTTTTTTTCAATTCAGGTCAGCCCTCAATCTGAGTTGCCACAGCTTGTCTGAGATTGTGAATCACATATATTTCATGTACTACTTTCAACAGCTGAAGTTTGAGACACCCATTAGATTCTTGCTGATAAATTTTGTACAAGTTTTCGAATCTTAAAAGGTCCCTTCTCCCTTCATGCTACAGAGTTCATATATAAATCATAACATCTTAAGGCAAAATAAAATTATTGCCATTTAAATGTTATTTTTTTAAAAACTGAATTATCTCAAAGAGATATTAGTAAAAAACAAAGTTATTTAAAAAAAAAATCCTCCAGAATTCCATCACTTGTTTGACTTAAGACAAAGAAAAAGGTGGAAGGTACAAGAAAAAGGAAAAGTTAGGTGTGGGTAGTTATGGTAAAAACATTCAGGAAAGGTAGGCTGTGGTTATTTATAGTCTCTCTGTACTGAAAATGTGTGATGACTGACATAAATATACACTATCCCCATCCTTTTTTTATGGTCATTTTAATGTAGAAGTTGACTATTGCTGAATAATAAAGGATTGATGAATTTCTTAAATGTCTTGACCCCTAAAATACATTTTTAAACTTCTATAATACCACTCAAAAAAAAAAAAAATTTCAAGCCCAGCATTAAAATTCTAACTTATGGTACATTTCTAAGATGTTTATATTTTGATTGACAAAGCTTTTCCCCAAATATATCACTGCAGCACTAAGTCACCCTGCTATGACAATGGAAGACAACTACTTCAGCAAAATTGTTATGTTTAGTCTTGTTAAGGCACTACTTTTATTTATTCTTCATTCTACGGTGTTTTATATTGTTATTGGTGTCTATTAGTTCCTCAAAAATTATTTTTAAAAAGTAAAATGGCTGTTTTTCACAAATACACAGCATTTGGTAACTGGATTTCTATTGCTTTCACGTGAATTCCTAAGTATTAATGCATAAACTACATAGCAAAACAGATGAATCTCTATTTAAAATTCTTTTAAAACACAATGCAATACTTTCCAAAGAAAAGCAATACTATTTTACACTTAAAATTGATTGCATAATTTATTCACAACTGCTACCTATGAATAACACTGACTTTTTTCCCTCCCTCCCTCCCTTCCTTCCTTCCTTCCTTTCTTCCCTCTTCCCTCTCTTCTTTCCTCCCTCCCATCTTCCTTCCAGGTTTCTTCTTTCCTATTTTCCTTCTTGTCCTACTTCTTGTCTTCCTTTCTGTCTTCCTTCTTTTTTCCTGTCTTCCTGTTTTACTTTTCTTATTTCTTCTTTCATTCTTAGCCATTAATTGAAAAACAAATATATGTTAAGTTGTTGTTATTGTTACATTTACTAACTTAAGAAAATTTGTATCTGAATACTTCCTACAAATTTTATTTTATACTATCTTATTAATTTTTTTAAAAAATTTATTTTCATTATAGAAATGTGGGGTACATTTCAGGTTTAGTTATACAAACACTGATCATGCAGATGCCCTTGTTGATGAGATATGTCCCTCCCTCCCCTAGCAGTTTCCTTCAACTGCCAATCCCACCCCTCTCCCGACAGTTTCTCACTCCTGCCAGTTGCTTTCTTATAGCATTAGAATTGTTCAAGGTCCGCTTATGAGTGAGAACATATGGAACTCTGTTCTTTGTTTCTGTGATAAATCACTGAGTATGATCGACTCCAAATCCATCCAAGTTGTTGCAAAGTCTATATATTGGTCCTATTTATGGCTGCATAATATTCCATCGGGTAATTGTGCCACATTTTTAAAATCCAGTTCAATGATGGGCAACATGGTTGGTTCCATGTTTTTGCTATTGTGAATAGAGCTGCAATAAACATACGTGTGCAGGTATCTTTTTGGTAGAATGATTAGAGTTCCTCCGGGTATATTCTCAAGTGGGGAGTTGCTGGGTCATATGGAAGGTCAATTTCTAGTTCTTTCAGAAATTGCCACACTGTCTTTCAAAGGGGCTGCACCAGTTTGCATTCTCACCAGCAGTGTAGAAGCGTTCCTTTTTCTCCACATCCTTGCCGGTATCTGTTGTTTGTTTGATTAATGATGGCTATACTTACAGGGGTTAAGTGGTAACTCAGTGTGAGTTTGATTTGCATTTCTCTGATGATGAGTGAGGCTGAGCACTTTTTCATGTGTCTGTTGGCTGCCCGTATATCTTCTTTGGAGAATTGTCTTTTCATGTCCTTTGCCCACTTTTTAATTTATTTTATTTTATTTTATTTTTTAAGTCAGAGTCTCACTCTGTCGCCCAGACTGGAGTGCAATGGCTGCTCCCAGCCACTGCAGCCACGACCTGCCAGGCTCAGCCGTTTGAGTAGCTGGAATTACAGGCACGCGCCACCACACCTGGCTAATTTTTTTTATTTATTGTAGAGATGAGGTCTCGCCAAGTTGCCCAGGCAGGTCTTGAACCCATGGGCTCAGGCAATCCACTCACCTCAGCCTCCCCAAGGCACAGGATTACAGGCTGAGCCACCGAGCCCAGCTCTTTGCCCACTTTTTAAAGGGGCTGCTGTTTTTTTTTTCCTTTTGGCACATTTGAATTCCTTATAGATCCTAGATATTAGGCCTTTATTGGATAAACAATTGGCAAATATATTTTCCCATTCTATAAGCTGTCTCCCTGCTCTCTCGATGGTTTCTTTTGCTTTGCAGAAGCTCATTAATTTGATAAAGTCCCATTTGTCTATTTTATTTCTTAATGTATTGTCCTTTAGGGTTCCGAATAGGAATTGGTTGCCAGTTCCAATTTTTCATAAGGGTGTCTCTTGCAATTTTTAAGATTCTTATAGTTTGAGGTTTTACATTTAGGTCTTTGATCCATTTAGAGTTAATGGATCAGCACTATTTACTGAATAGGCTCTCCTCTCCACAGTGGTTGTAGTTGGAGGCTCTGTCAAAGATGAGTTGGTTGAGGAACTGAGACTTTGCTTCTGGAATCTCTATCCTGTTCCATTGGTCTATATGCCTATTCTTGAACCAATACCAGGCTGTTTTGATAACTATAGTCTTATAGTAAAGTTTAAAGTCTGGAAGTGTGATACCTCCTGCATTGTTTCTTTTGCTAAGGATTGTTTTAGCTATTCGTGGTCATGTTTTCATATGAATTTCTGTATTGTCATTTCCAGGTCTGAGAAGAATGATGTTGGTAGCTTAATGGGTATTGCATCGAATCTGTAGATTGCCTTTGGTAGGTTGGACATCTTACCAATGTTGATTCTTCCTATCCATGAGCATGGAATATTTTTCCATTTGTTTGTGTCTTCTTGTATTTCTTTAAGCAGTGTTTTGCAATTTTCATTGTAAGGCTCTTTCACTTCTCTGGTTAGGAAGATACTGAGGTATTTCATTTTTTTTGGTGGCTATTGTGAATGGGATTGTGTTTTTTATTTGGTTCTCTGCCAGCTTGTTGGTGTAGAGGAATGCAACTATCTTTTGCACATTTATTTTGTACCCTGAGACTCCCCCAAAGTCCTTTATCAGTGTAAGCAGGTTTTTGACAGATTCTCTGGGATTTTCAAGGTATAGGATCATATCATCAGCAAAGAGGGTTAACTTGACTTCCTCTTTTCCTATTTGGATACCTCTGATTTTCTTCTCTTATCTAATTGCCTGAGCAAGGACTTCCAACACAATATTGAACAAGAGGAATGAGAGTGGCAGTCTTGTCTTATTCCAGTTTTTAGGGGAAATGGTTCTAGTTTCTGACCATTTAGCAATATGCTAGCTGTGGGTTTGTCGTAGGTGGCACTTAGTGTTTTGAGGTATGTTCTTTCTATGCCTAGGTGTTTTAGGGTATTTGTCAAGAAGGAATGCTGGATTTTTTTTTTTTTTTTTGAGTTGGAGTCTCACTCTTTCGCCCAGACTGGAGTGCAGTGGCCGCTCCCGGCCACCGCAGCCTCAACCTGCTGGGCTCCGGCGATCCTTCCGCCTCAGCCTTCCAAGTAGCTGGAATTACGGGCGCTTGCTACCACGCCTGGCTAATTTTTTAATTTTATTGTAGAGATGAGGTCTCGCCTGCCCAGGCGGGTCTCGAACCTGTGGGCTCAGGCAATCCACTCACCTCAGCCTCCCAAAGGCGCGGGATTACAGGCTGAGCCACCAAGACCAGCTTGGAATGCTGGATTTTATCAAAAGCTTTTTCTGCATCTAATGAGATAATCATGTGGTTCTTGTTTTTACATCTGTTGATGTATTTAATGACATTTATAGTCTTGCAAATGTTGAACCAGCCCTGCATCCTGGGGATGAAGCCTACTTGGTCATGGTGGATGATATTTGAGATATGTTCTTGGATCCAATTTGCTAGAATCTTGTTGAGGATTTTTGCATCTATGTTCATAAGGGATATTGGCCTGTAGTTCTCTTTCTTTGTTGGATCTTTACCTGGTTTGATTATCAGTGTAATGTTAGCTTCGTAAAATGATTTGGGGAGAATTCTGTCTTTCTCAATTACCTGGAATACTTTCAACAGCATTGGTATCAGCTCCTCCTTATATGTTTTGTAGAATTCTGCTGGAAATCCATTCGGTCCAGGGCTTTTTTTTGTATGTAATTTTCGTATGACAGAGTCAATTTCCTGAGTTGTTATTGGTCTATTTAATGTCTCAGTGTCTTCTTGTTTTAACCTGGGAGGCTATGTGATGTCAGAAAGTCCTCCATTTCATCTAGGTTTTCAAGTTTATTTCCATATAGGTGTACATTTAATCTCTGATAATCTTTTGTATTTCTTCGGGATCAGTTGTGATTTGTTCTTTTTTATTCTGATTGTGTTTATTTAGCTTTTTTCTCTCTTTTTCTTGGTCATTCTGGCTAGGAGCCCATCAATCTGGTTTATTGTTTCAATTAGCTAGCTTTTTATTTTGTTGATGTTTTCTATGATATTTTTGTCCTCTATGTCCCTGATTTGGACTCTTATTTTTGTGATTTGGATTCTTCTGCTAAAGTTGGGGTTTAGGCGAACTTCTCTTTCTAGTTCCCTTGGGTGATTTGTTAGGCTCTCCACTTGTGATCTTTCCATTTTCTTAATGTGTGCTCATAGAGATATAAATTTCCCTCTTAAAACTGATTTCATGGCATCCCAGAGGTTTTGGTAAGAGGTTTCTTCATATTCATTTGTTTCCAGGAATCTTTCAATTTCTTCTTTGATTTCAGTGTTGACCCAATAGTTGTTCAACAACATGCTGTCTAGTGTTCATGTCTTTGTGGGTTTTCGGGAGATGTTGTTGGCTTTGATATTTATTTTTTTCCACTGCAGTCTGAGAATGTGTATGGTAAGATTTCAACCTTGTGGAATTTGTTTATGCTTGATTTATGGCCTAGAATGTGATCAATCTTGGAGTATGTTCCATGTGGTGATGAGTAGAATATATATTTTCTGATTGTTGGGTGGAATAATCTGTAGGTATCCACTAAGTCCATTTGGTCAAGTGTCAAGTTAGTTTCTGAATATCCTTGTTGATTTTTTCCCTCGGTGTTCTATCTAGGTCTGTCAGTGGGGTATTTAAGTTCCGTGCTATAATACTGCTAGAGTCAACAGCTTTTTTAGTTTACTTAGTAGTTGTTTTATAAATGCTGGTGCTCCTGTGTTTGGTACATATCTGTTTAGGATGGATCTTTCCTGTAGAATGATTGAAACTTTTATTGTTATGTAGTGTCCTTTTGTATCTTTTTGAATTTTTGATAGTTTAAAGGTTATTTTGTCTGATATTAAGATTGCAACTACTGCCTTCTTTTGTGATTCACTTGCCTGGAAACTCATTTTCCATCCTTTAGCTTTCAGTCTGAGTGCAATCCTTGTAGTGAGATGAGTCTACTGGATGCAGCAAATAATGGGGTCATGGTTTTTATTCAGTTCACCACTTTGTGTCTTTTCAGTGGTGCATCTAGTACATTCACATTAAGAATAATGTGAAATTATTGAAATGTGGTGGTTTTTCCCTGTCATGAGGTTATTATAGAGTTGTTGTTGTTCCTGTTTAATTGTTGTCTTTTCTTTGGTATTTGGGTTGATTCATGTGTGTTTTCCATCTCTTCCCTGTACTCTTGTGAAGAAAATTTTCATTATTTTCTCCTTTTCTTCTGTGTTTAACACTTTCTTAAGTGTTTCTTGTAGAGGTGGTCTGGAGGCACCATAAGTTCTTAGGGATTCATTGTCTGGAAAAGATTTTAATTCTCCCTCACTGATGAAGCTTAGCTTGGCTGGGTAGGTTATTCTTGATTGAAATTGTTTATCTTTGAGAACTTTGAATATTGGGTTCCAAGCTCTCCTAGCCTTAAGGGTTTCTGTAGATAAATCTCCTGCTATTCTAATTGGTCTTCCCTGGTAGGCAGTCTGACCTTTTTCTCTTGTTGCCTTTAGGATTTTTTCTTTTATACCTACTTTGTTTAGGTGAATTATTATGTGTCTGGGAGTTGGTCTTCTGATTTGTTGTCTTGCAGGGATTCTCTGAATTCTTGTTTGTGAATTTTTGTATCACTGATGCGATGAGGGAAGTTTTCTTAAATAATTTCATGGAACGTTTGTTCCAGTGTGGTCTCTGTTTCTCTTTCTGCTTCAGGAAGTCAAATTACTCTTAGGTTCAGTCTCTTGAAGTAATCATTCATCTCTTGAAGGTTTTGTTCTGTCTTGTTGAGCTTCTTTGCCATGTTTTTGACAGTTTGAGTTAGTTCTATATTTTGGTCCTCAAGCTCTGAGATTCTTTCTTCTACTCAGCTAATTCTGCTTTCCATGCTTATTAGTTAGTTATTCATTTCAATCACAGTATTCTTTACTGCTGTTATTTCAGTTATCAGCTCCTTCCTATTTTCCTCTTGTCTCTCCTCAATTCTTTTTATTCTCTCTATTAATGTCTTGATGTCTGGGTTTGTCACATGCAACCATTCTTCTGGGGGCTCTTCATTATTTGTGTTCTGAAGTGTGTTTTCTCAGTGTCTGACCTCCCAGGGGTCTGTGTGAGATCTATATTCTTCTTTTGTGTTTTTTTTTCATTTGTACAGATTTCTCCTCCCCACTTTTTCCTCTCTCCCCCATCTTCTTTAATTGTGTAGATCAGGAGTGGAGGGGTTGCTTTTACTTCTGTTTGTTCAATCTCCTATTCTTCCTTATGTGTATCTTCTGACTTTGTTCAATTCTGGAGCTGGATTGTAGGTTGGGGGCAGTCCTTGCGGCAGTTTTGAGATTTAATTAAGGGAGGGAGCTGTGATTTAAAATCTATCTGCAGATCCCAGTATCTGCCAACAGGTGTATGGATAATCTGGAACCCACTTCCCACTGCCTTGCAATCTGTTCATGCAATGGGGTCATAGGCTTACTCCCTGAAGGCAAAATGAGGTTAAAAAAGGGGGAAATAATGGAGCAGGGAGTGGGGGGAAGAGGGAGGTGGAGAGAGAGGGAAGTAAGAGGGAAAACAGACAAATGTGCCAACTAACAAATGAAAAGAGACACAAAGACCAATAAAAGTAAAAAGAAAAACAACAACAACAGCAACAAAAACTAACAACCATACAAACAAACTAAAACATATAATCATGCAAACATACAAGCTAACCAACCTCCTTATTGGTATACTAGTCCCCTATACAAAGATGGAATCTAAAGAGAAAAAAACAATAGAAAAAATAGAATAGAATGAAGTCAGTAAACTAACAGAACCAAAGTAAGTATGGAAACATTATTGACAATAGTAAGAAGAGAGAGAAAACAAGATGGGCAAGACAGACAAAGAATAAAAACAAAATTTAAATGGGGACCCAAGCACACTCTGAGACTTTTCCTTTAAGTTTTATGTCCTTTCAGCTCTGATTTCTAGCTGTCTTTGCTGGCTGGTAGATTTTTTTCACAGCTAGGGTCAGTTGCCCCTGGCCTGCTGTGGAGGGTGGTTCAGATCTGGGCTGCCTGCCAAATCTGCCACTCAGATCTGGCCTGTGTCTATTTAGCAAGGGGGAGGAGCTTCTGTCCTTCCCATTTTTATTTTGTTACCTTGGATCCCGAGCCAGTGGTGCTGTTCTCACCACTCCAGCTGATCTCTTTTTCCACTGCAGCTGGAGACTGCCAGGCAATGCAAACCAGGCTGGGCAGAGGTCAGAGACCACCCAGGGTGGGAGGGGGAGCAGTCAATCATAGCAACGGGGGCAGCTGATGCTTCACAGAGCATGAAAGGAGCTCCATGAGCCTGGATCTGGGCAAGGGGTAGGGCATGGCAGTGGCAGCGGTGGTGGCAGTTTTTGTGGAGTGTGCTTTGGGGGGCTGCATGGTCCAGAGCCATGGGTCACCTCAGGCATGGGTGGGGTGATGGCAGCTGCAGCAGCTGAGGTGGCTGAGGTAGCGGCCAGGCAGCTGTGAAGAGCAGGCTGCCGATAATTGGAGCTGCAGCACCTGGGGGAGAGTTGGATTCTTTATGTGTGTTCTCTTTCACAGAGGGTCTCACAGACCAAACTGTCCCATCGCCATCTTGCCCAAAGTCAACAGGTCTATCTTATTCACTTTATGTTTGGTGACCAAGAAACAAGGCTAAATGCTGAAAATGTTGACCTATTGGCATAGGGTCATTCTGGAAAGAAAAACAAAAGTATAGAAGTAGGTGATAGAATATATTGAAGCCACAATTGTCTGTATTCAAATTCTCAGTCTAACTTGACTAGTGATGCAAACTTGGAGAATTCATTGGTTTGGTTTGTTTTAATTTGTGAAACAGAGAAAATTTTTGATTCATAGGATCATTTTAAGAGTTGAATGTATTTATAAATGAAATATACTTGTAAAGTATAGTGAGCGTTAAAAATGTAAATTGTTATAATCTTTCCACACTGAACAAACCATAAAGATATGTAGTTTGTTGGAAGAAAAATGGCATTTAGAGTTGTAGTTAATAAGCCTCTAATCTTAGTTCACATCTTTTTGATCACATACACAAAATAAAGTCAAATAATCTATCAAGAGCTTTGAAAAGTTTGAGGTTTTATCCTACTTGAAAGCTAACAAGTTTTTGTACCAGTTTCTTTAATGATGGGTTAAGTAACAAGTCTCTGGAGTCAAAGAAGAAGAATACAAGTATACTCAGGTCACAATAAGTAGTTATGAATCTTAAATATGTGTGGATAACTATAATTTAATATTTTTACTTATTTTCATGTATGATTAATATATACTTCTATATTTATTATATATAATTTCAAGGATATTATATTTTATGAGATTCCTTATATAACATTTTCCAATTTTATTTCTATAGTACCATTAGTTGTATAATTTGCATACCCTTTTGTACATAAATATTAAATAAAAATACTAATTTTCTTTGTGTTATATATGTGAAACCTTGGCACACACAATTTATAGTTAATATGTACATATTAAAATAATTACTAAATGTCCACATGAATGTTGAAGATTGACAAATGCAATGATATAGAATTAAAGCATAGTTCTGCTAGCTAATATCTACTTTAAAAAGAAATTTGAGTTCTAGGAGCATGCATTTTGTTCAGTGCATATATAGGAAATACAAAAAGTATCACAACTAAAGCAGATTACAAATCATTTTTATGGCAGGGTAAAATAAAAATATAGGGAATTTATCAAAAATATTCATGTACTAGAATAAAACATAAGCAGGTAAAGTATGCAGCTTTTCCTTGTTTTTCTTATGATCCATAAATATCACATTTATAAACGCAATTAAGTAACAGGGTTATGTACTTTTCCACAATAAGATTATGCATTCTGCTAAATAGATTTCTCCATATAATCTGTGGCTGATGACAGAATATGTACTTTAAAAAATGATGAAAAAAGCCGGGCTCGGTGGCTCAGCCTGTAATCCCGCGCCTTTGGGAGGCTGAGGTGAGTGGATTGCCTGAGCCTGCGGGTTCAAGACCCGCCTGGGCAGCGAGACCTCATCTCTACAATAAATCAAAAAAATCAGCCGGCGTGGTAGTGCATGCCTGTAATTCTGGCTACTGGGAAGGCTGAGGCGGAAGGATCACCGGAGCCCAGCAGGTTGAGGCTGCGGTAGCTGGAAGCGGCCACTGCACTCCAGTCTGGGTGACAGAGTGAGATTCCAACTCAAAAAAAAAAAAATGGTGAAAATAAGAATTCTGGAAAGTAGAAATTGTGTAGAGAAACTATGATTGCTTAGTTAGCTTAAGAGAAGACAAGCAGCTTTCAGGAGTTTGACATTTTGTCAATGCTTCCTCATTTTCCCTTGTTCTTTCTTCAGCAGCAAACTTAAACCCTGACTGGCTTCACTCTCTGTTTATCAGTTCTGTCATTTTTAGAATCAATGTCAATAAAAGATAGAAAATACCTAAAGGAATGCAGCCACTTTCAATCTACTTCCACAAATGGATAAGTATAAAATCCTCATAATCAAATTGATTCCAGTGATCCCAGGATTTAATCTGATTTGCAGCATCAGATTACCTTTCCCATCATCTCCCCTATGTCTTCCAGTCCCTGTCATGTGATTACTGATCTTAAATTAGGATAGTTTCTTTTTTAAAAATAATTTTTATTTTGAAATTGTGCGGTACAATTCAGGGTTAGGTATACAAGTGTTCATTGTGCAGGTACCCTTATTGATGAGCTGTGACACCCCACCGCAGGTGAATATCGACTACAGTCAATTCCAGCTTCCCAACCACCACTCCCCTCCCCAAAAGTTTCCCACTACTTTCAATCCCTTTCCTACAGTTTTACGGTAGTTGTTCAAGGTTCACTTATGAGTGAGAACATGTGATACTCAGCTCTTTGTTTCTGTGAGAGATCACTCAGTATTATAAGCTCTAATTTATCCATGTTTCTGGGAAGTTCATGATTTTGTTCTTCTATATGGCTGTGTAATATTCCATTGTGTATATGTACCACATTTTTCAAAAACAGTCCTCTTTGATGGGCAGCATGGTTGGTTCCATGTTCTTGCTATTGTGAACGATGCTGTAATAAAAATACGTGTGCAGGTACCTTTTTTATAGAGTGGCCTGAGTTCTTTCGGGTATATTCTCAGTAAGGGGCTTGAGGGATCATATGGAAGGTCAATTTTGGGGAGCTTTAGGAATCGCCATACTGATTTCCACAGAGGCTGTACTAGTTTACACTCCCACCAACAATGTAGAAATGTTCCCTTTTCACCACATCCTCTCCAGCATCTGTTATTTTTTGAGTTATTGATGATGGCCATTCTGACTGGAGTTAGGTGGTATCTCAGTGTAGTTTTAATTTTCATCTCCTTGATGACTAGTGAGCCTAAACATTTTTTCATATGTCTTTTGGCTGCTCATATGCCTTCTTTTGAGACATGTCTATTCATATCTTTAGCCCACTTTGTAATGGGGCTGTTTGTTTTTGCTTTTTTACTTTTCAGCACATTTAAGTTTCTTGTAGATCTTGGTGTTAGGCCTTTGTCAGACATGGAGTTGTCAAATATTTTTTCCCAGTCTGTGGGCTGTCTTCATGCTCCCTCAATGGTTTATTTGGCTTTGTAGAAGGATGTCAGATTGATGAGGTCCAACTTGTCTATCTTATCTCATGACATGGACACTTGGGATTTTGGTCAGGAATTGGTTGCTACTTTCAATTTCCATAAGAGTATCTCCTGCATTTTCTAAGGTTCTTATAGTTTGAGGTTTTACATTTAGGTCTGTGATCAATTTAGAGTTAATTTCTGTGTTTGGGGAGAGGTAGGGGTTCTGTTTCAATCTTCTACATGTGGTCAGCCAGTTTTCCCAGCACCATTTAATGAATAGGCTCTCTTCACCCCAGTAGTGGGTAGTGGAAGTTTTGTCAAAGATGAGTTGGTTGAGAAATTGAGGTTTTGCTTCTGGAATCTCAATTCTATTCCATTGGTCTATATGCCTGTTCTTGTACCAATACCAGCCTGTTTTGATTATTGTAGCTTTATAGTGTAGTTTAAAGTCTGTGAGTGTGTTACCTCCTGCTTTTTTTTTTTTTTTGCTGAGGATTGTTTTGACTATTCTTGGTCATTTATGTTTCTATATGAACTCCTTATTGTTTTTTCTCAGTCTGAGAAGAATGTTGCTGGTAATTTGATGGGCATTGTATTAAATCTGTAGAGTGCCTTAGGTAAAATGACATCTTAACAATGTTTTGTCTTCTAATTCATGAGCATGGAATATTTTTGCACTTGTTTATGTCATCTTTGATTTCTTAGAGCAGTGTTTTGTTAGTTTCATTGTAAAGGTCTTTTACATCTCTGGTTAGGAAGATGCCAAAGTATTTAACTTTTGTGTATGGCTATTTTAAATGAAATTATGATTTTTATTTAGGTTTCTGTTTGTTTATTATTGGTGTAATGAAATGCGATTGTTTTTTGTACATTTATTTTATACCCTGAGATTTTGCCAAAGTCCTTTATCGGTGCCAGGTGGTTTTTGACAGATTCTGTTGGGTTATCAAGGTATATAATTATGTCTTCTGCAAAGAGAGGTAACTTGACTTCCTCTTTTCCTATCTGGATACACGTGATCACCTTCTCTTCTCTGATTGCTCTAGCCAGGACTTCCAAAACTATATTGAACAGGAGGGGCAAGAGTGGACATCCTTGTCTTGTTCCAGTTTTCAGTGGAAATTGTTCCAATTATTGTCTGTTTAGGGGTATGCTGGCTGTGGGTTTCCTGTAGATGGCTTTTACTATTTTGAGGTATGTTCCACATATGCCTAGATGTTCGAGGGTTTTTATCAAGAAGGTGTGCTGGATTTTATCAAAAGCTTTTTCTCCATCTAATGATATAATCATGTGGTTTTTGTTTTTGCATCTGTTGATGTATTTAATTACATTTACGGTCTCATAAATGTTGAACCATCCTTGCATCCTGGGAAGGAAGCCTACTTGGTCATGATGGATGATTTTTGAGATATGTTGTTGAATCCGACTTGGTAGGATCTTGTTGAGAATTTTAGCATCTATGTTCATCATAGATATTGACCTGTAGTTCTCTTTCTTTGTTGGGTCTTCACCTGGCTTGGGTATCAATGTGATGTTAGCTTCATAAAATGATTTGGGTGAGTGCCATTTTTCTTAGTCACCTGGAAAACTTTCAGTAGGATTGGTATCATTTCCTCCTTGTATGTTTTGTAGAATTCTGCTGGAACGTCATCTGGTTCAGGCCTTTTTTTGCTGGTAGTTTTCTTATGACATAATCAATTTCCTTGATTGTTATTGGTCTATTTAGGGTCTCAGTGTCTTCTTGTTTCAACCTAGGGAGATTGTGTGATGACAGAAAGTCCTCCATTTCCCTTAGGTTTTCAAGTTTGTTTCCATACAGTTGTAAATAGAAGTCTCTGATGATCTTTTGTATTTCTTCTGGGTCAGTTGTGACTTCATCTTTTGTGTTCCTGATTATGTTTCTTTGAACTTTTTCTCTCCTTTTCTTGGTCAGTCTGGCTAGAGGACCATCTATCTTTTTTATGCTTTCAAAGAATCAGTTTTTTGTTTCACTGATTTTTTTTTTTTTTTGAGTTGGAGTCTCACTCAGTCACCCAGACTGGAATGCAGTGGCTGCTCCTGGCCACCGCAGCCTTGACCTGCTGGGCTTCAGCAATCCTTCTGTCTCAGCCTTTCAAGTAGCTGGAACTACAGGCATGTGCTACCATGCCTGGCGGATTTTTGATTTATTGCAGAGATGAGGTCTCGCCAAGTTGCCCAGGCAGGTCTTGAACCCACGGACTCAGGCAATCCACTCACCTCAGCCTCCCAAAGCACAGGATTACAGGTTGAGCCACCGAGCCTGGCTTTTCATTGATTTTTTTGTATTATCATTTTGTATTCAATGTCCTGGATTTGGACTTTTACTTTGGTGATCTGATTTATTCTGCTAAAGTTAGGGCTTTGATGGTCTTGCATTTCCAGCTTCCTTAGGTGACTTGTTAGGCTGTTAGCTTGTGATCTTTCCATTTTCTTCATTTGTGTTTGTAAAGATATGAATTCTCCTCTTACTACTGCTTTCATGCCATCCCAGAGGTTTTGGTAAGATATTTCTTCATTTTCATTTGTTTCTAGGTAACTTTTAATCTCTGTTTTGATTTCATCATTGACCCAGGAGTTGCTTAGCATCATACATTTCAGTGTTCATGTCTTTGTGGGTTTTGTTGGAACTTTGTTGGTGTTGACATTTTTATTACACTGTGGTCTGAGAAGGTGCATGGCAAAATTTCAGTCTTATGAAATTTGCTTGTGTTTGATTTATGACCAATGATATGTTTGATCTTGGAGTATGTTCCATGTGGTGATGAGTAGAATGTATATTCTGTGATCTTTGGATGGAGTGTTCCGTAGGTATCAGTTAGGTCCATGTATTCAAAAGTCTCACTGAAGTTCCAGATCTCCTTGAGGGTTTTTTGTCTTGATGATCTGTCCAGGGTTGTGAGTGGGGTATTAAAGTCCCCAACTATGATGGTGTTAGAGTCACCCTCTTTTTAAGTTTCCATACAAGCTGCTTTATGAACTTTGGTGCTCCTTTGTTGGGTGCATATATGTTTAGGATAGATATTTCTTATTGATGTATTGAAACTTTTATCATTATATAGTGACCTTCTTCATCTTTTCAATATTTGATAGCTTAAAGGGTATTTTTTCTGAGATTAAAATTGCAACTCCAGCTATCCTTTGTGTTCCATTTGCCTGAAACTTTGTTTCCCATCCTTTTACTTTGAATCTGTGAGTATCCTTTCTGGTGAGATGAGTCTCTTGGAGACAATATATTATTTTATGATATTTATAAATTTTGCATTCTGTCTTTTCAGTGGTGCATTTAGTTCATTCACATTCAGGCCAGCTATTGAAAAGTGAGAGTTTATCCCTGTCATGGGGTTCTTTTAGAGGTGTTGTTGATCTATTTTTTTGTTGTGTTTCTTTTGTTTTTTGGGTTGATTCATGTGTGTTTTCAGTCTTTTTCCTGCAGTCTTGTGAAGATTGTTGCTTTTTTTCCATTTCTTCTGTGTTTAATAATTTCTTAAGTGTTTCTTATAGGGCTGGCCTAGAGGCAACGTAAGTTTTTAGGGATTGAATGTCTGGGAAAGATTTTAATTCTCCCTCACTGATGAAGCTTAGTTTAGCTGGGTAGGTAATTCTGGGTTGAAATTGATTATCTTTGAGGACTTTGAAGATTGGGCTCCAAGTTCTCCTAGTCAGAAGGGTTTCTGTAGATAAATCTGCTGCTATTCTAATTTGTCTTCCCCAATGAAGTAGTCTGACTGTTTTCTCTTGCCGCCTTTAGGATTTTTTCTTTTGTGCCTACTTTGTTTAAGTGAATTATTATGTGTCTGGGAGTTGGTCTTCTCATTTGTTGTCTTGCAGGGGTTCTCTGAATCTCTTGTGTTGAAATTTTCATGTCACTGATTAGATGAGGGGAGTTTTCTTGAATAATTTCATGGAATGTTTGCTCCAGGGTTGTCTCTGCCTCTTTTTCTGCCTCAGGAAGTCCAATTACTCCAAGGTTCACTCTATTGAAGTAATTGCTCATCTCTTTAAGGTTTTTTCTGTCTTTTTAAGTTTCTTTTCTATGGTTTGGACAGTTTGGGTTAGTTCTGTATTTAGGTCCTCAAGCTCTGAGATTCTTTCTTCTTCTTGGCTAATTCTGCTTTTTGTGCTTATTAGTTTTGGTATTCATTTCAATCACAGTATTCTTTACTTCTGTTATTTTAGTTATCAACTCCTTCCTATTTTCTTCTTGTCTCTCCTCAATTCTTTTTATTCTCTCTATTAGTGTCTTGATGTCTGGGTTTGTAGTATGTGACCATTCATTTTGGGGGCTCTTCATTGTTTGCATTCTGGAGTCTGTTTTCTCAGTGTCTGATCCCTCAGGGGTTTGTGTGAGACCTGTATTTTTCTTTTGGTTTTTCTTCATTTGTGTAGATTTTCCTCCTCACTTTTTCCTTTTTCCCCCCTCTTGTTTAATTCATTTTTCAGGAGTGACAGAGTTTCTTTTACTTCTGTTTGCTTGATCTATTCTTTCTTGTGTGGATCCCTTAGCTTTGTTTACTTCTGGAGGTTGACTCTGGCTTGAGAGTTGTGTTTTGTTTTTGTTTTTGTTTTTGTTTTTTTGCAGTTTTGAGATTGAATTGAAGGGGAAGCTGTGATTCAAAATCTGTCTGCAGATCACGGTATCCACCGACAAGTGTATGAATATCCTGGTACCTACTTCTCACTGCCTTGCAATCTGCCCATGCAGTGGGGTAATAGGTTTACTCCCTGAAAACAAAATGTAGTAAGAAAAAGGAAAGGAATGGAACAGGGGTGGAGAGGAAGAGGAAGGTGGAGAGTGAGAAGAGTAAGAGGGAAAATAGACAATTGTACCGACTAATAAATGAAAAGAGACACAAAGACAGAAAAGAGTAAGAAAAAAACCCACAAAAAACAAAATACTAAAGCATACAGACACACAAGCTAATCAATCTCTTTATTGATCCTATTCCCTTACACAAGCATGAAGTCTAAAGAATAAAAAAAAAATCAGTAAACTAACAGAGGTAAAGCTAGTACTTAAATGCTATCAACAACAGTAAGAAGAGAGAAAAAGAGGAAAAAAAGAAAAAAGATAATTAAAGCAAACATACTAAGAATACAAATAGAAAAAATAAAAACAAGGGAACCAAGCATGCTTTTAGCTCATTCCTCTTTGTCCAATGTCCTTTCAGCTCTGATCTCTAGTTCTCATTGCAGGCTGGTAGGATCTGATGCCCAAGGCCTGGTGTGGGGATAGGTTTGATCAGATCTACACTCAGTCTTCTTACTGCCTGAGAAGTCTGCCATTCAAATCTGAGCTGTGTCAGATCTAGCATGGGGGAAGGGTATCTGTCTCTCCCAGTTTGATTTTATTATCTCAGATCTCAAGCTGGAGTTGGGTGGAGCCGGTGTGCTGGGTGGGTCAATGCAGTCTCTGACTGATCTCAGGGCTCTAGCTGTTCCCTGACCCACCCACCAGGCCAAACTAGCAAAGGCCGAGTGTAGGACAGCCAGGAGCCACAGATCAGTGTGGCACTGGGTGGCTCAGACAGGGCAGAGATGTGCAGCAGGAATAGGGGCCTGGAGCTCCCTGGACCTGGAATTGAGGGCAGTCTTGGGCAGGGGGAGGGAGCAACTGCCGGAAGGAACAGCAGCCTCTTCAACAGTGCAGTGCTTAGAAAGAACACCACAGACGGAATCTAGAGCCAATCCAGGTGGGGCAGCGACTGGAAGGGAGTGCGGCTGTGGCTGAGCCAGCAGTGCAGTACATGGAATCAAGGGCCTCCAGCCCACAGGCCAATGTGGCCAGCAACAGCGCCAGCAATGGCGGCAGCTGCGGTGGGGAACAGAGCAGTGTGTGGGGCATTTTCTGCCATCCTTCAGACCTGTGCTGTTGGCCAAAGAGCAGACTGGCAGCGGCAGCAGCAGGAGGCAATGGGGGACAGCAAGAGTCCCTATGGTCACTTGATTTCACAGAGAGTCTCACAGATCAACCTGCCCCTTCGCCATCATGCCAGAGCCATCAAGTCAGGATACTTTCTTCCTTTAGTTGAGTCACTTATTCCAAGATTTTATTTGTGACTACTTGTTGAGTAAATGCCTTATCTATCTAGACACAGTCCATAATTATTATTCAATTTTTCCTGCAAACATGTAAGAGTTCTGCTCTTGGCCAGGCATGGTGGCTTAGTCTGTAATCCCAGCACTTTGGGAGGCTGAGGCAAGAGGATTGCCTGAGCCTGGGGATTAGAGATGAGCCTAGGCAAGTTTATGAGACCTCGTCTCTGCAATAAATTACACACACACATTAGAAAAACAAAACAAAACAAAAAACTAGGCAGGCATGGTGGCATGCATCTGTAGCTCCAGCTAGTCAGAAGGCTGAGGCGGAAGGATCACCTAAGCCCAGCAGGTCTAAGCTGCTGTGGCAGTGAGCATGCCACTGCACTCTAGCCTGGGAAATAAGAGTGAGACTCCAATTTCAAAAAAAACAAAAGAGTTCTGCTCTTTAACTCAAGCTCATTACCTGCTCTATTAGGGTACAACTCCATAAGTTGTTGAGAGATTCTTTGTAGCAATTCTTATGTCTCCAATTATAATGCTATAATAAATATAGTATTTAGACCATGTTGCCAAGTATTTTTTCTGAATTCATATGAAATTGCAATCACTTCCATGCCACTTCTTTTGCTAATGATTCTCAGCTACCAACTAGATATGACTTGCTAATCTAACAATAGCAAGTTCTAAGCTCAGTATTACCCTTTCTTTCTAGTTCTATCTTGTCTTATTCTGTCTGAATTAACATTATAGAACCAACACTTGAATCTGATGATAGGATGTGTAAACTTTGAAGGATATTATTCCTTAAGGCTTCAATCTCTAAAGTCAATCATTTCTAACCAGTTCACAGAAAAAAGAAATTAAATAAATTATATTTATATTAATTTTTAACATTTAACTCCTACATTCTTACTTTCCAGGATTTTTTTCTTCCAATTTGTTTGAGTTCCTTGTAGATCCTGGATGTTAGGCCTTTGTCAGATGCATAGCTTGCAATTTTTGTTGTTGTTGTTACTGTGCAAAAACTTCAATCTTAGCTTTTGTTACATTTGTTTTTGAGGACCTGGCATAAAATTATTGCCTACTTCAATGTCCAGAGGTATGTTCCTTAAGTTTTCTTCTAAGATTCTCATAGTTTGAGGTTTTACATTTAAGTCCTTGATCCATTTTTAGTTAATTTTGTATATGGTGGTAGGTAAAGGTCCAGTTCCATGCTTCTGCATGTGGCTAACCTGTGGTCAACATCATGCTTAATCAGCACAGCCTAAGAACAAATACAAGGATAACCACTCTCAGTCCTATTCAACAAAGTACTGAAATTCTAGCCAGAGCAATCTGGCAGGAGAAAGAAATCAGGATATTCAAATAGGGAGGAAGGAAGCTAAGTTATCCCTCTTTGTGGATGATATGATTCTATATGTAGAAAACCCTAGAGAGTCTGTCAACAACTTTCTTGCATTGATAAATGACTTTGGTAGTCTCAGGATACCAAATCAGTGTGCAAAAGACATTTGCATTTCTATATACCAACAACAAACAGGCTTCAAACCTAAGAAAAACCACAAGTCTATTCACAATAGTCACACACAAAAAAGAATAAAAGAAACACCTTGGCATCAACCTAACCAAATAAGTGCAAGTCCTTTACAATGAGAACTACAAAATGCTGCTCAAAGAAATCAAGGGTAATAAAAACAAATGAAAAAACATTCCATGCTCATGAATTGGAAGAACCAGTGTCTTCAAGATGTTCATACTACTCAAGGCAATCTGCAGATAGGATGCAATTCTTATCAAATTATCAACATCGTTTTTCATAGACCTAGAAAAACTAATACAGACATTCATATGGAAGCAAAAAAAAAAAGGAAGAAGGAAAGAAAGAAAGAAAGAAAAGAAAAGAAAAGAAAAGAAAAGAAAAGAAAAGAAAAAAGGTCAAATAATTATAGCAATTCTCAGTAAAAGGAATAAAGTTGCAGGCATTACACTTCCAGACTTTAAACTTTACTACAAGGCTATAGTAACTAAGACAATATGGTACTGATACAGAAATATAAACCATAGACCAATGGAACTGGACATTAAACTGGAAATTAAACCATGGTCTCTCAACCAACCTTCTTCAACATAGTCATAAAAATAAACACAGGGGAAAGGAAACCATATTTTTGGCACATGATGGTGGGAAAACTGACTAGTCATCTTTTTATTTTCCAACTGTGACTTTCATAGAACAAAAGTTGTTAATTTTAATAAAGTTCAATTAGTTATTAATTGTTCTTTTGACACCTTGTGTAAAAAATATTTGCTTAACTAAAGATTTTAAGAAAAATTTTTTGCTATATTTTACTCTATTTCAAGTTAATTTATATTTATACATATCATGTTTAGTAAATTTAGAAGTTCATGAAGCTTTATGTATGGATATCTAGTTGTTTCCAATATAACTATTGAAAAATATAATACTACTTTTGTATTTTTTTCAAAAGTTTAACATATTGAGTACATCCATTTCTAAATTTATTCTTTGAGACTGTTGATCTATATGTTATCCTTCAGTGACTATTACAATGTCTACTTTTTATTGGTAAGTCTTAAATTGTTTTGTATTTTCTAACTTTGTCCTTTCTCAAAATTGTTTTAGCTATTCTTATTTTTTTATCTTTACAAGTTTTAGAATCAGCTTGTCTATAAAGTTTTTTATTTTTTTTAATTTTAAATGGGACTATTTCAAACTTATACATCATTACAGGGAGCATTGTCGTATTTGCTTATATTATTTCTTCAAATTCATAAAAAACACTATCCGATTTTAAAAAACCTTTTTTGTATATTTTTAATTCACATTTTGTAGTTTTCACAAAGCAGAAATTGCACATATTTTGTTAGAGTCATACATATATATTTTATTGTTAAATGGTATTATTTTAAAAATCATTTTCAAATGATCATTGCTAAAATATAGCGACATGGTTGATTCTTATATTGGGATCTTGTATCCTGTTAATTTCTTTTTTGGTTCTAAGAGGCAGTTTTTTTTAATTATCTTTACAAAGTAAACCATATCATCTGTGGATAGAAATAACTTTATCTCTTATTTTCACATCTAATTTTTTTTTTTTTTTTTTTTGGTCTTATCTTGTTGCAGTTGCTGAATTTTCCATGAGATATACTTGGCTACTTCCTCATCTTGGGGAAATGTCCTCTAGTTCTTCACAACTAAGTATGATGTTCCTTTGCTTTTTGATGATTTTATATATATATATATGTGTGTGTGTGTGTGTGTGTGTGTGTGTATATATATGCACACACATATTATATATACCTTTTATTGTATTGAAAAAGTTACCTTCTATTCAAGAATCAATATTAAATTTGTCAAATACATTTTCTGTATCTATTGATGGGCTCTAATATAATACTAATCACACTTTTTTCCTTATTTTTTCTGTTTTCTTTATTAATTCTGTTATTGCAATTAATTTTTTTAAGTGTGTAACTAGTCTTATATCCCTGGAATAAAATCTCCCAATTTAACATATTGCTGGTTTAGATTTATTAGTATTTTATTAATAATTTTTGTCTCTTTAATAATGGATAGTGTTCTATATTTTTAAATACCCCTTTTCTTTCTTCCATAAATGTATGGTAAAATTTGCCAGTGCAACCACAGCAGCCTAGAGTTTTATTTATTTTTTGAAAGACTTACCAGTAGATTCTAGTTTTTTAAATGATGAAAATCTATTTGAATAAATATTTTTTTATTGAGGGAATTGTGTTTTGACTTGTCAAAAAATTAGTCCATTGCATATGAATTGTCACATTTATGTGCCTAGATTCATTTATAGTATTCCCTAATTATTTTCAAGTTTCTGATGTTAATAGTGATATCTTGTCTTTCAATCTGATACTGGTAATTTGTCTCCTGAATCTATATTTGTTCATCTGGGCAGAGGCTTATTAACTGTTTCAAAGAACCAGCTTTTGGTGCAACTGATTGTCTTTATTGGTTTCTATTTGTATATCCATTATTCCCTTTTCTTCCTCTTTTGGGTTTATTTTGCTCTTCAGAGTCTAGATTAGTAAAATGGAAGGTTTATTATAACGTTATCTCTTCTAATACAAGCATTAAACAAATAGGAATTATACACTAAACACTTATTTTGCTCTATTTCATACAATCTGAGAAAAAAATTATAATTTCCCTTAAAACCTAATTTGAATTATATAGACTTAGTTGTATATCTTCAAATTTGGGGGGCTTTTCCATATATCATTCTAATTTTGGTGTCTTATTCATTTATATTATGGTCACAGATCATATTCTGAAAATTTTTAATTCTTTTACATTTAGTTATATTTGTTTTGTAACCAAGAATATATTCTATATTGGCAAATAAGACACATGCAAGTGAGCATAATTTTCCTTCTGCTTTTGTAGTATTCTAAAAATATTAATTAGGTAATATTATATATTGATGTTGTTCATTATTTTTACTGCCAGATTTTCTTCTATCCAGTCTATTTATTATTTAGAGAAAAATAGTTAACTCTTCAAGTTTACCTGTGAATTTGTTTCTTTCTTCTTATAATTCTATCAGTTTTCTATCCCATATACATTAAAGCTGTGTCACAAGGAGCATGCACACTGAAGGTTGCTAAGTCTTTGGAAAGTCATGAAAGTTTTAGCACTATGGTGAATAATTCCATACGTTCTATTTTTCTTGTTCTAGCTTGTTTTATCTGACAGTGCTATAGTCATTGTAGCTTTATGAAAATTAGTTTTTACATAATATACCTATTTTTATTTTTGTTTGTATGTTACCTATATTATTATTTCTACTATATTTATTTTATACAACATATCGTTTTTTAAAAATGTAATCCAAACTATAAATCTCTTTTTAAATAATACCGTTTGAACATTTATATTTATTTAACTATTGACATCCTTATTTTAGGCCCACATTTTATTATTAGTTTTTTCTTGCCCCATTTCTTTTTCATCCTTCTGTTTCTCCTTTTCTGTTTCATTTTGTATCATTTAAATATTTTTAGAATTGTAGATCGATTTATAAACTGGACTTTTCACTGTATATCTTTGTATCTATTTTATTCATGGTTACTCTAGGGGTTATAATATACTTACTAGGTCTTACACTGACATAATCAACTTTGAATTGCAATTTTATAATTTCAAATAATATATAGAAAATTGTTAAATTAGATATCTTTTCTGTTGCTTGTCTATTCCCTTGAAGGTTTAAGTTTTTCTGGTTTTCGTATGGCAGATAGTTGTAAAATATATCTTGGATACTTTGAATATAATGTTAATCTTTTAATTCTGGTTCAATCTTTTGGTAATTGCATAAATTTTTGTTTTAGCAGACAGACAATGCAATGAGGTGCAGACTGTACTTGCTGGCTCACCTCTGTAGACTATGTTTACCATTTCATTTTTAAAACCCTCTTTAAGGTAGCTATTCTGCCCTACCCAACTTGTGCTCCATGCAACAGATAGTTTGAAACCTAGTTGTCTACAATGTAGCTGAATGTCAAAAACTTTTCAACTACCTAGTCTGGTCATATGCAAAGCTTACCGGGAATCCTGGGATTTCATATGAAAATTTGAAATATTCTTTTTACTGTGATTGTCAGTCTCAACTCTTTCATTCTAAGGGTTTCCCCTTCCTGTTGCACTGACTAGAATTAAGACTTTTTTTTATCATCTCTGAGCTTTCTCTGGTATTTTGTCCTGCAGGATCCACCTCCAGTCCTGTGGGAATTGAGTTTGTGACTTTGTCTCTTAACCGCACTTTTTGTTTTGGAGGATCCATAGGGCTGGGATCCCAGAAATAACTAGTAAGGAAGAAATGAGATGACACTCTCATGCAGGTAGAGAGAGAGGCACCATTTATCTTTTGATCATTAAATAGAGATGGGAAGAAAAGTCCAATTGGTGCCATACTACCTCATATGAAACCCTCCTTCTCTATTCTCTACCTAAAGAGAGTGAATTTATTTTTGTTTTTTGTTTGTTTGTTTGTTTATTGGAATGAGTGAAGGGGATTTTTTCTATTTGTACTCATTTGTAGATCTGTTTTGGGGATGCTAGAGTCCCCAGTCTAGGATATGTAGGAGTAAAAGGACAAAGAAATGATTTAAAAATTTTAGTATTTCGTCCTGGGTCATAGGTCTAGATAAACTTGAGCTTCTTGTCCAAGTCTAGTCTCCCACCTTTGATTTACCTTCCAGAGTCCTCTGATGATAGTGTTGTGTGCTTTTGACAGGAGATTTAGTTGCAGTTAATGGGACATACAGGATGAAGTGAGCTTAATCTTTCCAGGTTAGGTCTAATAACTGACTATATTATGAAAGATAATTCAATGTCTAATAAAATTGCTTAAGCATGAGAAAATATATAACCTTTCACACTTTCTTTTATAAAGTTTCATAACACAAGAACAAAACTCAAAGATAATAAAATAAAAAACTAAAATATGAATGATGGATTTTAAAATTATAATGCTGTTAAAATGATAAGTTCTTGAATCACATTGCCCCTCTCTGAGAAGTCTCTTTTATTTCAGAAATGGGCCTGTCTTAGCATCTCTGTCTTGCTTATTATATTGGTTGGGAGCACAGCAACTGGGGTTGTTGGTCACTTATGCTCCAGGCAGTGGGAGTTCTGAGATGCTCATTTTCATGGCCACTATAGTGTAAATGATACAGCAATAATTAACAGTGAAACGATAATATAATTTTCACTAAGCCAAAAAAAATCAGCAGATGTGCACACACTACATTGTTTTAAACTATTTTTGTAGTGCTTTCAGTCAATGCAATACATTTGAGAAAGCATAAAAAAATCTTAACAATAATTTCACAAATTTAAATGAACACTACCTAACATAATATATCAAATTACACTTACTAAGAGTAGGAACCAAGTTACCTAATTTAGTTTTTGAAAGAAAGGGTTGATGTGCTTTTTCTATAAACAGTCAGAGAAAGGAAAGGGATTATGATGAATTATCTATCTGACTTTTCTTTAAAAAAATTGTGGCATCTCCACGACCAACGCATGGAGTCAACCCATAAAAACATTATTTTCTATAACTCAAATATATTTCTGGAAAACTGAGAAATCTTATTGTTTGCTTGAATTAGAACAAGAAACTTTAATTTGGGGTTAGGGTTAGAAAGTTTTACTCTCACACTAATGATGAACACATGGGAGGTACTTACAAAATATAGTTTATATATTTACTGGCTTGCAATCAATTATGTATATACAAAGTAGGGGTTAGGGTTAGGGTTAGGATTAGGGGTTGGGGTTAGGGTTAGGGTTAGGGTTAGGGGTTAGGGTTATGGGCTTCTTAGTAATATGTATATATATGTATATATTCCTTTGGCTTTTTTCATTTTGTTCCTACGTGATTTCTTCCAAATAAAATATAATATAACACAATGCATTAAAAAAAGAGAAAGGGCGTTGCCCCACAACCTTTCGCCGCCTGAGGTCCTCAGGGTGGAGGTCTTGGGTCGTCCTTCTGCTCCCAGCCTTCAGGACAGCTTGCAGGGCGATGTTCCCGAAGTTCTGACCTTTGCATCCCCTCACTCTCAGCCCAGAACCGAGCCAGTAGAGGATCTGGGTACGAGTTCCCACTCCTGGGAGGAGCCAAGCCCTGGAGCAGAGGGAGTGGTTGGAGGGATGGGAAGTGGGTTCCCGAAACAGTTGGTTTGGGTTTCCGAACTTGGGAGGCCCGACTCTAGCTAAAGAAGCTCCGCTCTTGGCCCCGGGGAACATAAGGCCTGGCTTTCAAGGAGGCATGCATTGGATAGAGGGTGAGAACGTAAAAAAACAAAAACAAAAACAGAAAAAAACAGAGAAAGGACACTGTTTTGGATGAAAAGTAAATATCATACAATGCACAGTGACCAAAAATGTGAAAAAATTCACTGCTCTGGAAATGTATTATATAATGACTCGTTTTTAGACAAGATCGAACATGTAAGTATTTCCCAATGTCTACTAGTTAAAGCAATGCCAAAAGAATTGAACTTTCTACAATATTGATCTGGGTTCTCCTGATTTGGTGGAACTTGAAAGACCAGGGATCACCCCTCAGGTTATCAAGTACTGATATTCCTAAGGTCAGATTTCATTTAAAATTTGGAAGGTGATAAAAAATTGTTTATCTATTTAAAACTGTACCTCTGAGGAGCAAAATATGTAGGCAAATATTCTCAAATTTAAGATAAATAAATATGATTTTTGTAAGTCTTTTAAATAAAATAGTTACATTCTTACTATAACATGTTAGACAAGTTTTATATTTGTTAATTTCATTAAGATTTTATTATATTTTAAAACAATTATGCCCTTTTTCATTACCAGCTTTCTTTCATGATCCAGTTGTGAAATATTTTCAATATTTATTGCTTAGGATGAAACCATTTTTTACTATCTATGTTCTTTTTTTAATAACTAGAAACTGATAGATGCCATATAATTAATAGATATGTGTGTGTGAGTGTGTGCACATTTAATAATTTGTTTTGATTCCTGGCTTTTTTTTTTTTTTCCTGAGTTGGAGCTTCACTCTGTCAACCAGGCTGGCATGCAACGGCACAATCACAGCTCACCACAGGCTCAACCTCTTGGGTTCAAGTGGTTCTTTTGCCTCAGCCTCCCAATTAGCTGGAATCACAGGCAGACACCACCACGCCCTGCTAATTTTTTTAATTTTTCTTTTTTGGCGGGGGGGAAACGAGGTCTGGCTATGCTACTCAGGCTGGCTGACTTTAAAATATATATATTTTCACAGCATGTAATATTAATATCATGATTAAGAGTAAATTAGTATAAAGTGACAATGGATTTTTCATGTTGTCTATGTTTAGTCAGTGTTCATGACATATGACATCTCTAATGGTACTGAATGTTTCCTAGACATTCATATATTTTAATGTTGTTTCATACTTTATTTGGAACAAGATTTTTTTTAACATTACTTGCCTAATTTTCTGTTATCTCATTCTCATGTGTTAATAACTAAAATTTTCTAACCTTAATCTTGGATAGCATGGTTGTAAAAAGTCAAGCAGTATTTTTATGTGTATTGGGGGAACAATCCATTTAATTTTTCTTGCTCTAATGTGAATTCTGTTGGGCATGATCATGTCTTGTGAAGAAAGGTGAGGAAGAGTGATAGATAATAATTTAGAAAAAATATAAGAAAATAACATTTTAAAAACAGAGTAGAGACAAATAGGGAAAAAGAAAATTGGAAATAATGTCTAGAATTATCTCTTTTGTGGTTAATATTAATTAAAATAATTTTAATTGAAAACTGCACATTTAAATATCCCTTTAAATACTTCAACCCCATCTGCGCAAATTCTATAATCAGGTAGCAAACCTCTTATAAAGAGATCCAAAGTTAATTGGTTAGAATTGTTTTTAGTTTATGATTTGCAATAGAACCATCTTAGATAAAGCAATAGTGTCTATGCCAACAACAGACGTCAACCTCTTGAAGTTAGGTGTATGGTTCTTCAAAGATACTTAGTAATTTTGTTTGAGATTTTTCTGAGACTAAATTCAGAGTTGTATATTATGTTCACTATATTGTTATATGAAGTTAATTAGGACTAATATTAACATACTGAAATCAACTTGAAAAGTTTGCTTAAAAAGTGTATGTTTTCTTCTTTTTTAATTAACCTTGGAACTCATCTGTGGATAACAAATTTAGACAATGAATAAATAGTTATAGTTTGGTTAAATAGCATATCCAATTGGAAATAGTCATCAATTAACAGAACAGATGTTTAAATCCAGAATTCTCACATTATAATTTATTTTCTCTACCCAATACATTTTTCTCTAATGCAATTTTTTCTCTAATACCAATTCAAACTATGAATAAAAATCTATTTATTTTAGCTATAACAGTGATTTTGTGCATAGCTCATGAATACCTTTAAAGGAGGGTAAATTTGGGTAATTTATAGCAACAATATAAGATGCAGGTGTCTTACATAATCTAAAACATTGTTATACAAATTTAGGAAGTTAAAAAAGAATATTAAAATGCAAACATGCATATATTGGAGCATTCATTCTCAATCTCTTTTAGACAGAACAAACTTGATGTTGTGTGAAAGGTTATATTTTTGTTCTTTTTGGTTCCCAGTAGATATTAAATCCATGTTTTTCCAGGCAGCCACCAAAAAGTATAAAGGGAAATAAAATATTAAATGAAAACACTCCTCAGCATAACTGGAAGTCAGAAAAAAACAAAACTTTAATCAATTTATTTATAGATAATGGAAGTACACAATTGAAATCAGCTGGGAAAATTTGAAATACAGGCTTTTAAAAAGCACTAGTAAAATATCCTAGTGGTCTCAGAAAACAGATGAAATTTCACTAATAAAAGGAAGGTTTTTCCATGATTGGGGAATTACAAAGAACAGATCTGAACCTGATGTAACTGACTACTGGCTACTGAGGATTAGAAACCAGGCCCAAAAGTGTATAATACTAGAGCTAGAAGGTTTTTTGTTTGTTTTTATTTTTTAAGTAACCAATTCTGGATTAGGGAAAGCAATCTAAAAAGAAAACTTTCTTTTGAGGCTTGAAGAAGAAATAATATTGAAAGTGATAAAAGACACAATTCTCTTCAAATTAAAGTAAAATGAAAGAAATACTTTAAAATAGAAGATGGTTCCCTTTAGCTTAAAAACTTAGTATGTATTCTCAAATTCTCACCTACCATCAACATAAACATGTTATTGCCAATCAAGGAACATCAAATATATTTTAAATAAGAGTGATAATTAAAACCTTTCAATTGATGAAAACACTCTCCTAAAGCAACATTGAAGCAGAAAAAAACTATATGAAAAAAATTTACAAAATAAAAGTTCATACAAATTATTTATATAAATATATTTTCTAAAACGAAAATATATTTCATTTTAGAATTCAGAAATAATTAAATAATAACCCAGATAATGAGATATGAGGGTTGGCCAAATATCAAATTCAATAAGAAGAGAAACATTTTTTTCTCAGAGATATAATATAAATGACAAAGTAAAAAAGAAATAATATATTTTAATTAATGCAAAATAAATAGCTAAATAGCTTGAGGACTGAAATAAAAACAAATCCAGAGTAATAAAGAGGAAATAAATAAAAGAATATCACTAAGAAATTGATAGATGGGGAAGACCAACAAAAACAAATCAAAATATCAACAAATAATTGTAGAAGGAAAAGATTAA
This sequence comes from Carlito syrichta, assembly GCF_000164805.1. NCBI lineage: Eukaryota > Metazoa > Chordata > Mammalia > Primates > Tarsiidae > Carlito > Carlito syrichta. Next base: position 5,562 of record NW_007233285.1, on the reverse strand, counting down.
AACAATGAAAAAGAAGTACTATTTGTAATCATAATCCAAAAAATTTTACCAAAATAAAAATAAAAACTAAATCTGAATAAAAAAAAAATCCTAAAAGGTACCTCAGAAAATGGACTCAAACTAATTTTGAACATAGTCTAGCTATGTACAAGGGAAGACCTCCCAAAAATGGAATTTATTTATGAAAATTGTGTATTTATTTGTACATGTTTAAACTTCAGTCACCTTCGACATTCTCTTTGTTAAATGCAATAAATTCATTAAGACCCTTTTTCCACTGCTCAAAACAGTTTTAGAACCTTTTAGTAACCTTTTAGTGCTTTTGCCATATTTTGTTTCATCTCTTCCATGTCAGCAGAACGTTTTCCTGTGAGAGCTTTTTTTATCCAGGTAAACAAAAAAAAGTCATTTGGGATGAGATAGGGTGAACAGGTAGGGTGGGGCACAGGGGTCATCCCACTTTGGTCAAAAACTGCTGAACACTGAGTGTAGTGTGGGCAGGTGCACTTGTAAATCACCCATCATGAAATTGGCAAACGTGCTGAAAGAATCTCCAAAAAAAATTTACTGAAGATGAACGCAGCCTTTCACAACAACACTGATGCTGATGGGTTCCAGAATACCTACCTAGAGGAGGAAGCCTGTACTTACAAGGGGTCCATTCTCAAAAAAATAATTCTGCTTTTATGGGATTTCCCCTCATATATATATATGAAATTTTTATATATATATAAAATTTGTATTCTTCATTATATATGATAAATATGTATTATATATATACATATTATATGTCACATCAATAAAATAAAATTAGGAGATAAAGAAAATGACAAATAATCTGAGCCTCTAGGCAAAAGTACTGCTATGTACAAAAAAAAAAAAAAAAACAGATTGACATAAGAATTCTTGACAGGAAGAAACATTTTCAGGAAACCCAAAACTATAAATATAAACTATTATTTTATTTTATTAAATTAATGCCATTTTGTGTAATTGTCAATACAAAAATGGCATTAATTCAGTAAAATAAAACTTTGTGCTAGTTTGTATAAAATTTTTTCCTGGGAGATTCATGATAAAATGTTTACTTAATTACAAATGATGTTTAAAGATTTCTTTAACTTTCTTTAATTGTTCAGGAAAATGTCATCTATGCATGTTTGTGTATGTGTGTGTGTGTGTGTGTGTGTGTGTGTGTGTGTGTGTGTGTGTGTGTGTGTGTTTTAAGAGACAGAGCACCAAGGAAAATGTATTAAAATACTAACAATTTAATCTTAGGCTGAAAGTTATGTAGATATTCATTGTACTATTCTTTCAAGTTTCATGTTGTTTTAAAATTTTTCCTATAAATTGGAAAGGAAACTCCAAATATTCTCTTCAAAATCATGAAAAAGACTGTATAAGTGGTAGCAGTGTTCTGACATTTTCCACTTTTGGAAATATGCACCAGATAGTTTTTTATGCAAAATACATTTTCATTAAAAATGAGTATTGTTCTCCATATTTATGTTTATGCACATAAATATGTAAATTTAAATAAATAGTACTATATTTCTAGCATTCACTTTTAAATAATCTCAAATTAAAATTTTATTTATATAAACATATTAATAAAATTTTCATTTTTTTCCTACTCTGATTTATTGCACATACCCAGGACATCAGCAAATTTCACTCTAAAGATCCTACTCATAAGCTAGCTATCTAAAACTAAACCAGTCCTGTATCATATCCTTGGAACATTTGGTAAAAACAAAATTCTATGTACTATATCTCTGGAAGACTTCAGTGGGCA
>NW_007233285.1:0-3709 GCF_000164805.1 Carlito syrichta | reverse complement strand
TCATAGTGTCACATGCAGTAAACACTACTAACCAATCTCAATTATATGGCTTTGCATTTGTTATAGTACCCTATGCTTCCAACTTATATGTATCAAGTATAACATTGTTCTACCTCCTATAAGTTTTTTTTCTTTTTTTAAGTTAGAAAATAAAAATCACTCCACCACAACCCTATTCTCACATGCTAATTCTTTCTATCAATTAGGGTAATTAAAACGCTCAGTAATTTGGCAAATTCACAATGAATGGAAGGCAGGCATGTGTTATGTATTAGGATAGGAATTCAGCAGCGCCAGTAGCAAGGAATGGAGTATCAGAGTGAATCCTCTGGGAATTGTAGTTTTGATACCCAATTTGAAGAAAATGCTTTAAATATTTTAATTTGGATTGGATTATGCAAATTAATTTATCTTGCCAAAATGCTAAAAGCTTAAGGTTGGCATAATGCAGCTGGGATCAAGAATACTAAAACACTCTCATTTACTCCCCTGCCAAAATAATTTAATTGTTCAAGTATAGATAAATGACTTAAATATATGGCTTGTAAAATGGATCTATATCATAAGAAAAGACATATAAATATGCATAGTCTTAGATATACACAGCATGAACAACAGAAACAGTAAAAACAGTGTCAGTAAAAAATTCTTACTACTAACTGCATAATGTAATTGTCGATGTGCCTTCTTTCTGTTTTACATAAGTAACAAAAAGATTCAGTAGAGATACCAATATAAGGTGAGATTAAGCAAGAGTAACTGAACACATAAGTAGACATAACACAAGTGAAGCTCTTACATTTCCCCATACTCTCCTTTTATTTCTTCCGCTTTTTCTTAGTTTCATATAGTTTTTTGTGTCATACTGATTATCTTCATAATGGTCAATGAGGTCTTTAAAACATTGTTTTCTTCTTTATCAATTTTAGACAGGTTTTATTAATTCATCTTCAGGAAAAATAAAATTTCTAGATCTTCACTTAAGCCCATAACCAAGAAATCTCCAGCTTTATTTTTCGTATTATTGTTTGAGTTTCTACAATGTTTACCACTGTTCCCTAAATATTATGTCAAATATCTAGAACTCAATTCACTTGTATTACGCAGTTTCTCTTGAGAGTCAGATACAAGAGAGAAAATTGCAGTATTTGCTTAACTCCAAGTGCTTTATACCACTTCAACTGTCACACCAATTCTTACTTCCTAACTTTTGTGAGATAATATTATTTCCTTATTTTCACAAGTTTGCAGCATATTCAATATTACATACAGAAATTCCCATACGTTTCTTGTTCCTTTGGTTTTATATGTGTAGTGATCTGGTCATAACCAGTTATTCTACTTTCATATATTTTACTTTCTCAGACTCTTTTTACCATTTGTTTTTAATTTTCTGAATTTCTTGAGTTTGTGTCATTTACTAAAATGGCTAATATATTGAGTTTCCTGTAAGAGTTCAATTTTGAGGGTTTCTATAAGTATCTAAGTGAATTTTCCCTTTGTGCATAAATCAAAACTATGTTGAGAATCAATTGTTTTATACCACTACTCCCTTTTCTAGCCCACAAATATTACTTATACTTTACCTTCTTTTGGGTACTGCACATTGCCATAGAAATAACTAAATTCACTTTTGTAGATGACAGAAATATTTAGGTCGGGGTGTTCGTAGGTTGTTTATTATTTTTGAAGACTTTTATCTTCATTAAAATGTGTGAAATTGTTCTATAACCGTTTGGCCTGGTATATGATGTTCCTTGGACCTCAGCTTATTTCTTTATTTTTAAAAACAAGTTCTTCTTTATTATTTTTAATGTTTTCTCTCTTACATTTTTTATTATTTGGAAACATTTATTATGCATTTGCTAGATTATCTTATATTCCTTTTCTACCATATGACTCCATTCTATTTCTAGGTTCCTTTTTATTTGTTTTGCTTATTTTTCTTTCGCAGGCCCAACTTTGTTTAAAAATGTTGTTAGCAATATTTATCCTTGAATTTGTAACCTTTTTGCATAATTTTCCTTTTTCTAATTTCTTTATTTTTCCCCATTTCTTTTATGAAGTCCTGATGATTGTATCCTTACTTCTTTGACTTTATTTGAATTTCACTTGAACTTATTCTGAAGATGCCATATTTTATTTTATTTTATTTTTTTATTTTTTTATTTTTTTTCATTAATCAGTATTTTTTATTATGGTTTTGTGGGGTACAGTTAAGGGTTAGGTGTACAATGACGTTTCATTCAGGCACCCTGTAGATAAGAAGTGTTTTCCCATCCCCCGACAGATATTTGCTACTGTTAATCCCATCCCCCTCCCCCCCATAGTTTCCCAGTAACATCAGTCATTTTCTCATAGTATTGCATTGGATGTTCAAGGTCCATTATATGAGTGAGAACATGTGATATTCGGATTTTTGTTTTTGTGAGAGGTCACTCAGTATTATAGACTCTAGTTCCATCCAGGTTGAAGCGAAATTCATGATTTTGTTCTTTTTTATGGCTGCGTAGTATTCCATCGTGTATATGTACCACATTTTTTTAATCCAGTCCTCTTTTGATGGGCAGCATGGTTGTTTCCAGGTTCTTGCTATTGTGAACAATGCTGCGATAAACATACGTGTGCAGGTATCTTTTTTATAGAGTGATTTGTGTTCTTCAGGGTATATTCCCAGTAGGGGGATTGCAGGGTCATATGGAAGGTCAATTTTTAGAGCTTTTAGGAATCGCCACACTGCTTTCCACAGAGGTTGCACTAGTTTACACTCCCACCAACAGTGTAGAAGTGTTCCCTTTTCACCACACCCTCTCCAGCAGCTGTTATTTTTTGAGTTGTTGATAATTGCCATTCTGACTGGAGTTAGGTGGTATCTCAGTGTGGTTTTGATTTGCATCTCCCTGATGATTAGTGAGGTTGAGCATTTCTTCATGTGTTTGTTGGCTGCTCGAATGTCTTCTTTTGTGAAGTGTCTGTTCATGTCTTTTGCCCATTTTATAATGGGGTTGTTTGTTTTCTTCTTTTCAGTACGTTTCAGTTCCTTGTAGATCCAGGATGTTAAGCCTTTGTCAGACCTAGAGTTGGCAAATACTTTTTCCCAGTCTGTAGGCTGTCTCCCTGCTCTCTTGATGGTTTCTTTGGCTTTGCAGAAGCTTGTCAGTTTAATAAGGTCCCATTTGTCTATCTTCTCTCTTAAGTCCTGTGGGTTTCGGGTTTTGTACAGGAATTGGATGCCAGTTCCGATTTCCATGAGAGTATTTCCTTCCTTTTCTAAGGTTCTTATGGTTTGAGGTTTTACATTTAGGTCTCTGATCCATTTGGAGTTAACCTTTGTGCATGGGGATAGATAGGGGTCCTGTTTCAATCTTCTGCATGTGGTCAGCCAATTTTCCCAGCACCACTTACTGAATAGGTTTTCCTCTCCCCATTGGTAGGTGGTGGGGGCTTTGTCGAAGATGAGTTGGTTGAGAAATTGAGGTTTTGCTTCTGGAATCTCAATTCTGTTCCATTGATCTATATGCCTGTTCCTGTACCAATACCAAGCTGTTTTGATGATTGTAGCTTTATAGTAAAGTTTGAAATCTGGTATTGTGATACCACCTGCTTTGTTTTTTTTGCTGAGGATTGTTCTGGCTATTCTTGGACGTTTGTGTTTCCATATGAATTCCTGTATTTTTTCTAGGTCTGAGAAGAATGTTGTTGGTAATTT
>NW_007233284.1:118622-128235 GCF_000164805.1 Carlito syrichta | reverse complement strand
TTCTAAACCTAAACTTTAATTTTTATATGATCTAGTGATTGGACTTTAACCCAAAACTTAAATCTTTTTTCCTAGTATATTAATACATGGCTATGTGTAAAATTTCCTATTGTCATATTAGAAGCAAAAACAGCACCGTTGGGAAAATTTTGGTATACTTAAAATTGGCCTACAGGAACAGGAACTAAAGTCATAATCTGAGAAAAGGAAACTTAAAAGCTTAAACAAAACTTAAAAGTTTTCTATGAATGCTTATTACTGTTTAAATCTTTTCGATGGAAATTGTATCGTCTTAAATGTATGTTTTATCCAAACAAGTCTATTCTAAAAATCAAATAGTAGCTGTCACGCTCTTGGATAATGGACTGCATGGTTACCATGACAATGGCCACTGGCTGAAGCAAACAGAGTTTTGGCATGTAACGAAACTAGAATAAACGTGCTGCCTGACTAGAGGCAGGGCAATAAAACTATTATGGCAATTTAGTTTCTAATCTTAATCCTAGAAGAAACTGCCTTTGGGAACAAGAGCTGACTACCCAGTCTACCAGGAAATAGAAGTTAAAAAATATCTAGAAAGAAGTAAAAACTTAGAAAGACAGAGAAAAATAATTCTGCTATGCAACTTTCCATCAGGTGTATAGAGATTTAATTATAAGTTTTACTGCCATGTATGCACACTGGTCACTAATCACACGCCAATATTATAGGTATAACTGATATCCTATGTCAGAGGCGATCTTCCAGATGGGCCTCTACAGGCCTCAGCCATGTAGCTATAGATGTTGGCTCCCAACAACTACCCCTGGGGCCTTTTTGAAAAACTTCTCTCAAAGGGTTTAAAATGTAAAAGGGGCCAGGTGTGGTGGCTCACATATGTAATCCCAGCACTTCTGGGAGTCTGAGGCAGGAGGATTGCTTAACGCCAGGAGTTCCAGACCAGCCTGGGCAACATAGCAAGACTCCTCCTCCCAGCTCTACAATAAATAAATAAATAGATAGGCACAATGTGCACACCTGTGGTCCGAGCTACTTGGGAGGCTGGAGTAGGAGGATGGCTTGAGCCCAGGAGTTTGTTATGATCATGCCACTACACTCCAGCCCAGGAAACAGAGCAAGAACTTGTCTCAAAAAAATAAAAACAAGTAAAAGTTTTCAATGCTTGAAATAGTAAGCTTCTATGACTTGGAGGATTTCTTTTTTTTTTTTTTTTTTTGAGTCAGAGTCTCACTCAGTCGCTCAAGCTGGAGTGCAGTGGCATACCCACGGCTACTGCAGCCTCTACCAGCCAGGCTCTGGTGATCCTTCCGCCTCAGCCTTCTAAGTAGCTGGAACTACAGGCATTTGCCACCACACCCGTTTGATTTTTTCATTTACTGTAGAGACAAGGTCTCGCCAAATTGTCCAGGCTGGTCTCGAGCCTGTGTGCTTTGGTGATCCTCTCACTTCTGCCACCCAAAGTGCTGGGATTACAGGCGTGAGCCACTGCACCCGGCAGAGGATTTCTTTTTTTTTTTTTTTTTTTGGGTCAGAGTCTCACTCTGTCGCCCAGACTGGAGTGCAGTGGCTGCTCCCGGCCACCGCAGCCTCAACCTGCTGGGCTCCGGCGATCCTTCTGCCCCAGCCTTTCGAGTAGCCGGAATTACAGGCGCGCGCTACCACGCCCGGCTGATTTTTTGATTTATTGTAGAGATGAGGTCTCGCTGCCCAGGCGAATCTCGAACCCGCGGGCTCAGGCAATCCACTCACTTCAGCCTCCCGAAGGCGTGGGATGACAGGCTGAGCCACCGAGCCCGGCCAGAGGATTTCTTTATGTAAAATTCTCTGCTTCAGGAAAGATCCCCCTCAAAAATCACACCAATATGTGATAGTTCTTCACCAGTGTCATCTACCTGCGGTAGATTTAATCCTGTTAAACCATCCTATCTTCCCTCTTAATTGGAATAAACCCAGTCTGTAGTATTTAAAAGAGTTTACCGCATTCCCTTTCACGTGCCAAGAACACTAAGACAAGCTGTTCTAGGCCTCATTTGACCTAGAAATTCCTTAAGGTCAGGTTCAAATCATCTCTAGGTGACATCACATCTTTTCTTTTCTTTCTATTTTTTTTGAGTCAGGGTCTTACTCTGCTGCCCAGGCTGGAGTGCAGTAGCATGTTCAGGTTCACCATAGCCTCGACCTCTAGGGCTCAGGTGATTCCCTCTGTCTGTCTCCTGAGTAGCTGGGACTACAGTCACTCACGTGCCACCACTCCTGGCTGATTTTTTTATTTTTTTGGAGGGATAAGGTCTCAATATGTTGCCCAGGCTGACCTTGAATTCCTGGGCTCAAGCAATCCTCTTGCCTCAGCCTCCCAAAATTCTGGGATTACAGGTGTGAGCCACTGTTCCTGACTGTGACATCAAGTGTTACTGGTAGCAAGGTCAGAGTAGTTAAGAGTTAAGAGCAATCGTTGACCGGAAGCAGTGGCATATGCCTGTAATCCCAGTACTTTGGGAGGCGGAGGCAAGAGGATTGTCAGGGGTTCTAGATCAGCCTGGGCAACTTGGCACATTGTTTAACCTTTCTGATGTTCAGCGCCTTCATTTACAAACTGAGATCAATATTAGCACCTACTTCCTGAGGTTGTTGCAAGGAGTCATGAGATAATACTTATAAGGCCTGGGCAGCCTAGGGGTTTAGTAATTGTCACTTTTTAAATACTGGTGAGAATGATAAAGAAAGATGTCCGAGAAGGCTGAGCTCCATCCCTCCAGAAGGAAGGTTGATCTTATTTAAATGCGTATCTCTGCTTGGCAGACATCTCAACTGTTCAACAGAAACTCCTCAGAACCAGCCCTCCCTGGGGCAGGCTCCGGATTCCAGCTGAGTTGAAGTCTTCCAGTCTCTAGACCAACGTTGTTAACCTTCAGAAAGTATCAGAATCACTCAGAGAGCTGTTTATAAAGCAGGTTCTTAGCAGTCTCCTTCCAGGAATCTAGTCTAGGTTTTGGGTAAGGCCTAGGGTTGGGTATGTTTAACAAATGGTCCAGGTAATTTGCTCGCAGGGTCCAAAATATTGCCCTAAACCAGAAATAGACACACTTTTACTGTAAATATTTTCTTGTTTTTTGAGTCGAAGTCTCACTCTGTTGCCCAGGCTGGAGTGCAGTGGCACAGTCTTGACCACTGCAGCCTCAAACTGCTTTGGCCTTCCAAGTCACTGGAATTACAGGCGTGTGTCACCACACCAGGTTAATTTTTTGATTTATTGTGGAGACGAGGTCTTGCCATTGCCCAGGCTGGTCTTCAACTCATGGGTTCCAGCATTCCTCTCACCTAGGCCTCCCAAAGTGTTGGGATTACAGGCAAGAGTAACCACACCCAGCCTGTCAATACTTTTAAGTAAATACTTCTAGTTTTGTGGGCCAGATGTCTGTCCATAACTACTAAACTTTGGATCTGTGTCACCAAAACAGCTGGATTCATAAATGAATGGAATAAATGGATGTGACTGTGTGCCAATAAAATGTTACACAGATAGGTGGTGGGTCAGATATGACCTGTGAGCCTCTGCTCTTTTCTAAATATAACCAATAAACACAAAGAGATGCATGTATACAAAAGTGATATTTCTTTCATTTAAAATTATGACCTGGAGCCGGACTCGGTGGCTCAGCCTGTAATCCCGCGCCTTGGGGAGGCTGAGGTGAGTGGATTGCCTGAGCCCGCGGGTTCGAGACCCGCCTGGGCAGCGAGACCTCATCTCTACAATAAGTCAAAAAATCAGCCGGGCGTGGTCGCGCATGCCTGTAATTCTGGTTCCTCGGAAGGCTGAGGCGGAAGGATCGCCGGGGCCCAGCAGGTCGAGGATGCGGTAGCCGGGAGTGGCCACTGCACTCCAGTCTGGGCGACAGAGTGAGACTCCAACTCAAAAATAAATAAATAAATACATAAAATAAAATAAAATTATGACCTGGAAAGAACTAGTCAGTTTAAGTAATCCAGGCTTCTTTATATGCAAATGGTACAGACACAATATTGACTCAGATTTCCAAACCCAGAAAAACCAAACCAGGTCTCAGATCTTTGCGAGTTCCTGCATTTACCCTGCTGAGGCTGTCAGGCTATGTGGAGCAAGGGTGCCCTGGCTGCTGGGGTCGCTGCTGCCATCCAGCCATGCTAACAGCATTCCTTCCTCGCCCAATTCTCTTGTTGGACCCGATCCCTCTCCACCTCCCAGGAGCCAGCGCTGCACCCATGCCTGCATGGGGAGGTGGTGGCACAGAGTCACCTTCTACTAGCTGTCTTCAGGGGCATCTCCCGGTGATTGCAAGAGCGGAGCTGAGCAGTTCTAAACATCTGTGCCCAGCAGGGCAACACCTTCACTGTTTTAGCTGAGTTCTGGAGCCTGGAGTTGGCACCATGGGTCACGTGAGGCCAAGTCACCGGCAGCAAAACCGCAAACTCGGGACACGCTGTGGGGAGATGCAAGGGCCTCAGTAATCAATGGTGAGTCTGAAAAGGAAACAGGCAAATGCCCTCTGGGTCAAATCCTTCCAGATGTTTCAGTGGAGAAAGTATGACAACGGGCCAGGGAATAGCACCTCCTTCGGCTCACAGGGTCTGCCAGCTCCTCTCCAGCACGGAACACAGAGGGCCCCACCTCTCACGCCAGCTTTGCCTCTACTGCCTCCATTCAGGGCCAACTGTGGCTTCCGGTTCGCTCAGCTGGAGGGAGTCTCACAAGAACACGAGGTACTAGGCACCGAGCGCGGCAGGGCGAATGAGTCCAGGTGGGATGTTCAGCATGAGAGGAAAGGAGAAAGGGCTGCCCTCCTCCTCCTGGAAGCCTTCCCAGGAAGGGCTCAGGTACAGAATAAATAGAGCTGGCTTGGAGTAAGCCTTCTGGAAAAAGCCAACAGGTCACCTGAGCCCCAAGGCCACGGGGCAACAAGCTTCCACAATGGCTTGCTTTCTCTAAAACTGACACCAGCCAAAGCTTGACCTGAGTCAAGAGCTCTAGGGGCACACCACCAGAGGGCTGCCCAGAGACGCTGTGGAAGACCAGAGGTGGCCGAGCTATCCTTAATACACACAGCATTCCTGAGCCATAGTGCAGAGGCATCCCAGGGCACCCACAAGGGCCTGCACTGTGCCTGGGTGGGGTGGGGGGAGCACAGCAGTAATCCGAGTCCACTGAGAAATGAGGCACACGAAGAAGCAGAAGAGAGTAGGCTTCCCCCTCAGGCTCAGTCACGCCACCTCTTGAGGGAGGAAGGTATTACTGCCCAACTGCCAGCACCACTGTCGTGATCTTACTCAAAGGGACGTCACGGGGGCAGGGCCAATCAGCACAGACCCCAGCAGGTTGTTCCTTACCACTGTCTTAGCCAAGTCTGGGTTGTGTCACAAGCCCTGGCTCGAGACAACATGTGTCCTGTCACACACACACATCTCCCCCAGCTAAACAATCTGGATCTCGGGGGGAGTAAGTTTGGGTCCTAAGAGCCCCACAGGTGCCTCTTCCCAGTCTCCCAGATTTCTCAGGAACAGTGGCTCCCTAAATGTTTATCAGAAAGGGAGCTGTCCATGTGGCCGGCAGATCACGGAACCCACTTACAAGACCCCAGAGCCGTCATCCAATCATGGAAGAAGTAAGCTCCACCCTGCCCTCACTGGATGATGCTGTCTGGCTGCCCGTTCTGAGTCACCTGTCCAGGCTCGGAAGCAGGGGCAGGACTGGGCGTGTGGCTCTGCAGATAGCAGCGGAAATCCTTGATCACGGGCCGGAGCACCTGAATGAGGACACTCAGGGCGGCCTGGGTGCCCTCCATGGCCTGTGCCTGAGGCTCCTGGGCACAGGCCTGCACCTCCTGTGAGCGGCAGATCATCTGCAGCAGGTTGTTCTGCTGCTCCAGGTGCTGGGCAATCTCCTTCACATGCAGGTTGGATTCCCACTGCTCCTGGATCAACTTGGTGGAGTTGAGGGCGATGCGGCTCTTGAGTGCCTGCGGCTTGACGGAGGTATCCGTATGCTGGGCCATCATCTCCACGGGGGCCTCGGCCGGCAGAGGCGGGGGTGCCTCGGCTGTGCAGTAGTCCACCACGCCCTCCTCCAGCATGTGATAAGTGGTCTCTGGAAAAAGCCAACAGGTCACCTGAGCCCCAAGGCCACGGGGCAACAAGCTTCCACAATGGCTTGCTTTCTCTAAAACTGACACCAGCCAAAGCTTGACCTGAGTCAAGAGCTCTAGGGGCACACCACCAGAGGGCTGCCCAGAGACGCTGTGGAAGACCAGAGGTGGCCGAGCTATCCTTAATAGGACTGCAAGGAAGAAAGAACAGAGGCCAGGGCAGGTTACTTTCTGGAAGGAATGATGCTGGCTGAGTGGGTAGGAAGGAGGCCATGATGTCTTGTCCTGGAGGATCTCCCAGAAATTCTGGCCTCCCCTGGCTATACAGGTATTTATGTAAAAATCTAGACTCGGCTTTTTTGTTTTTTGTTTTTTTTGAGTTGGAGTCTCACTCTATTGCCCAGACTGGAGTGCAGTGGCCGCTCCCGGCCACCGCAGCCTCGACCTGCTGGGCTCCGGCGATCCTCCCGCCTCAGCCTTCCAAGTAGCTGGAACTACAGGCACGTGCTACCACGCCCGGCTAATTTTTTGATTTATTGTAGAGATGAGGTCTTGTTAAGTTGCTCAGGTGGGTTTTGAACCTGCAAAATCTAGACTCTAAGAATCTAATCTATCTGGCAAAGGGCCAGTCATGGATCTGGCAAAAGCAAAAATGCTAATAAGAATACTAGCAAAACTGATCAGGTACGGTGGCTCACACCTGTAATTCCAGCACTTTGGGAGGCCGAGTTGGGAGGACTGCTTGAGTTGAGGAGTTTGAGACCAGTCTGGCCAACATAGCAAGATCCTGTCTCTATTTTTAATAAAATAAAAAAATAAAAAAATATGGCTGGGTATGGTGGCTCATGCCTGTAATCCCAGCACTTTGGGATGAGTAAGAGGATTGAGAGGATTGCCTGAGTCCAGGGGTTCAAGACCAGCCTGGGCAACTTGGCAAGACCTCATCTCTACAATAATTAGAAAAAAAAAATAGCTGGGCATGGTGGTGTGCGCCTATAGTCCCAGCTACCTGGAAGGCTGAGGCAGGATTGCCTGAGCCCAGCGGGTCAAGGCTGTAGTAGCCACGAGTGTGCAACTGCACTCCAGCCTGGGTGACAGAGTGAGACTTTGACTCAAAAAAAAAAAAAATAGCAGCTGGGCTCAAACCTGTAATCCCAGCATTTTGGGAGTCTGAGGTGAGAGGATTGCCTGAACTCAGGGGTTCGAGACCAGCCTGGGCAACTTGGCAAGACCTCATCTCTACAATAAATCAAAAAATAAACCGGGCATGGTGGCGCACACCTGTAGTTCCAGCTACTTGGAAGGCTGAGGCAGAAGGATCACCTGAGCCCAGCAGGTTGAGGCTGCAGCAGCCATGAGCGTGCCACTGCACTCCAGCCTGGGCAACATAATGAGACTTTGACTCAAAAAAAAAAACAAACAAAAAAAGTAATACTAGCAAAATTTTTAGAGCAGGTACTACACGCCAGACACTTTGTACTAATTTTCAGAGATGAGGAAACAGAAATGTGGGGTGACTTGCCTAAGGCCATAGAGCTCATTCAGCAGAGCCAAGAAGCAACCCAGGTTTCTCCAATGCCAGTGCCCAATGTTGCTGATAATCCCTCCACTGAGCTGCTCCTAGCTAAGACAGTCACCTCAGTCACATGCTCTCCAAAATGCCAGCAAGCAGCAGGCCTCTTGAGTGGGACTCTACATGACTTCTTTGCAGTCATACTAGTCTTACCTCCTTGGATGCTTTCTCTCTCTCTTTCTTCTTTAATTTTTTGTAGAGACGAGGTCTTACTTTGTTGCCCAGGCTGGTCTCAAACTCCTGGCCTCGAGTAATTCTCCCACTTTGGCCTCCCAAAGTGCTGGGATGACAGGTGTGAGCTGCCCTGCCCAGCCACTTGATGCTTTCTTGACTTCCATGTCCCTTGTGGCCAAGGAGAAAAGGAGGCAGGAATATGGGGGGCAGCAGCAGCTTGAGTGCCCAATCACATCACGTTCCAGAACAGCATCTGACTCAGACCAGTATTTGTCTCCCTTTCCCACCTCAATATATACTTGGGAAATATGACACTGTAGGAGACTGACACTCACACATACACCGCTTCCCCCAAGTCCCAACGAGTACCACGAATTGATCTAGTTCACAGCGAGCAGAGGCAAGTCACTGGCACAAACCCTTCTCTGAACTAAAAAGTCTGACCGAAGTTAGTTCTGTTGTCGTTCATAGCTAAGAATCTTTGAAGGGCTGTCAGGGCCTCCATACATGTGGGAGACATAAAGCTCCTCTATTCTTTAATGCCAACATCAGCTGAGTGTCCTCACCCCACCAGGAAGGCACCTATCTTCTTCTGGGGTCTTAGGTTTTCCCAAATGATAATGAAGCTATTCATAGATGAGGGGTCCCAAGAAAGGGAATTACCTTTTTGGAGGGCAGGCCCCTTGTAGCACGGGCTTCCCCCGCTAGTAAGTGTTCTAGGAACCATCAACATCAGTGGATCAGCTAGTGTTGCTATATGTCACAATTTGTGGAAGAAACATCCGGAGCTGTGACAAACAGGTGACTGATTCTTCCACCAGGACAACGCAACTGCCCGTACCATGCTGAGTGTTCAGCAGTTTTTCATCAAAACTGGCAGGACCCCCATGACCCACCTTCCCTATTCGCCCAACCTTGCCCTGAGTGATTTTTTGTTTGTTTGTTTCCCTGAATGAAAAAGTCCTCAAAGGGAAATGTTTTGCCAATGTGGAAGAGATGAAACAAAAAACAGCAGAAGCACTCAACGGCATCAAAACGGACAAGCTCAAAAACTGTTTTGAGCAGTGGAAAAAGCATCTTGACAGATGGACTGCATCAGAGAGTCCTTTGAAGGTGACCAAAGTTTAAACATGTAAGAATAAATACACAATTTTTATAAATAAAGTCCGGGTTTTTGGGGTCCCCCATATGTGTCTTACCTGTTCTATTAGAACATAATTGGCCTATTGTTCAGACATCTTGGTAATCCCAGTGCTCAGCCCAGGGTTTGGCACAGAATAAGTGCTAACGTTTGAGGAATGAGTGAGATTAGCACCAGGAACCATGAGGTTCCTGAGCAGAACCTTATGAATGTTTGCCGCACTGAAAACCCAGAAAGTCTTTCAGAATCGTTGTCTCACTTGGCCATTGATATTCCCATCTATTCACTCAACAAATATGTTCTGGCTGCCTACTATGTGTCAGGTCCTGCGGGGATACAGACATGGTCTCTGTCTTCAAGGACCACACAGTTCAGCCAGTGGAGGTTGAGTCATGGACAAACATGGCGGCAACACGCGGTAGAGCTATCCAGCTCGACAAAAGTCCAGCCCATGTGCTGAGGAAGTCCCAGAGAGAACAAGATCACTTCTGTCTGGGACACTCTTGGAAGCCCTGTGGTCTTCCAAGGCCCCCAGCCGACCTTCGACCTGTGGCAGCCAACCTTCCCCAGGCCACCCCAGAGCTTGCCGGCCCGTCCCATTTATGCATG
>NW_007233284.1:117175-118556 GCF_000164805.1 Carlito syrichta | reverse complement strand
AGGTTGCAGATGCGTTGTTGCATGGGGGTCAGCAGTACAGGGGCTACTGCTGGGCCACTGCCGCCACCGCCACCGCCTGTCCCAGGCCCGCCAGCTCCATCCACGGCGGCCCGGACCTGGGCCACCTTGCGACGGACCTCGCTCTTGAGGTCGGACCACTTCTTCTTGACCTCTGGCAGCTCCCTGCGGCAGGTGGCCACGGCGTTGACCCTTCTCAGGATGCCGTGCCCGGCCGCGCTCTTGGCGGCCAGAGGGACCCCGGCGTCGAAGTGGTTCACCAGCAGGTGCTTCTTCAGCTCCAGCTCCTCCACGATGATCTCCACCTCCCGCTCAGAGAAGTTCATCTTCCTCTTCTTGGCTGGGACGGCCATGGCCTCTCCCGCCCCTCTTTTAAAATAAATTATAATCCCCTCAATCTCCCCAGTTTCCTTTCTCTCCTTCCAGCCTCGCCCCTCACCTACCCCCTACAGGGGATAGGTCCGGCTTACTCTAGGCCAAGTACTAAGCCCTTGGAAACCCCTCTCGCTACGCAAAGTGCGTACAGCCCAGCACCGACCCGCCCGGCCGCTGCCAGCCAGCGGCGTAATGGCTTCCTGAATCTGCCTCTTCCTTCGGGGTGTGCGGAGATCCGCCCACTTCCCCTCTTCCCGCCTCCCAGAGCTTCTCCGGGAGAACCCGCCCTCCCGGTTGGTCGCGGTTCAAGCATCACGTCGGTCACTGGCTCTTTCTGTCTGTCGCTCAGCTAAAGAGCACGCCTACTTATTGAAATTGGCCTGATTACTGGTCGAAAGGCGTGTCTGTCGCTCCAGCGCGCCTGCCCCCTAGCCTTTATTCACTTCCCTTGGAAAGCCCTTCTGTCGTTCAATTATCGTATTGCGACTACTATGCCGTTAAATTCAGCTATTTTACTGGTGGTTTAGGGAATTAGACTACCAAAACCCCGCTTCCTCTGTATACTGAGTACTTTCGGCCTTGAGCCGTTGGCCAACTAATTTTTAATTCCATTCACGAACAAACTCTGCCTTGCCACTGCAGTCCCCAACTGCCATCGCACAAATCCTATTTCTCCCCCAGAGCTTACGCTCCCTCCGTACAAGACCGCTCCGCTCATCCTTAGGTTTCGCTGTCTAAACAGCGTTTATCAATGGAAATTGGACACTGGGCCTTCGGCCGGCCATCACGTGACTTCTGCCGAACGCTGCCGGATACCCTCTCCCCGGCCCGGCTCAAGCCAAGCCCCGCCTCCCTCAGTTTGAATCGGCTCCAGGCTGAGCGCGACGCCCCCGCCCACTCCATTGATCCGAGCAGTCGCGAGTGGCGCGGGCAGGCCCCGGCCCGGCTCCCCTCCGCGGCCCGCCCCGCCCGAGCTCCGTCCCGGCCT
>NW_007233284.1:106380-116766 GCF_000164805.1 Carlito syrichta | reverse complement strand
GCCGTCCGCCTCCTCGCCGGCGTCCGTGGGGGACCCGTGCGGCGGCGCCGTCTGCGGGGGCCCGGACCACCGGCTGCGCCTGTGGAGCCTCTTCCAGACCCTGGACGTCAACCGCGACGGCGGCCTGTGTGTCAACGACCTGGCGGTGGGGCTGCGGCGCCTGGGACTGCACCGCACCGAGGGCGAGCTCCGGGTAGGTTGCGCGCGCGCGCGCGGCTGGTTCCGGGCGCTGGTGGGACGGGTCTGGTCGTCTGGGCTTCGCGGGGAGCCGCTTGGAGCTCGGCAGGTCTGGCGGACGGCTCGTCGGGCTGGGCGGGGCCCGAACTGTTAGGAGGATTAGTGCCCCCCCACGGACAGATGGACACCCCGTTTATGCCCGGGTGGGGGTGGACCTTCTTCCCGACTTGTGTGGGCGCTTGGGCCAGGCTCTTCGTGGGAGTCGGTGGGCACCCTCTAGGCCTTCCGATGGGCAGAATGCCCTTTTCCGCCCGGGCTTTCCGCAAAGTAAAAGGCCAAGTCTCGGGAGTGTGCCTTTGTCACCTCCTGACCTCAGGGCCAAGCTTATGCTCCCCTCCACCCCCCGGGTGGGTTCATCCCTCGGTCACCAGCAGCACCCCCTCCTTCTCCTCCCATTTCCATGCCTCCCGTGGGCTCTGATCTGGTTCCTCGCAGAAGCATGTGGGAGTTGGGAAAAAAATGGATGTTGGGGTTTCAGGCAGTGGATGTGGGCGGTGAGGACTGACAGTTCTCGTGGCTTAGGCTCATCCCCATTGCCCTGCTTGTCCAGAAAATGGGATCATGATCCCTGGAGGGTTGAATGGAGTGAAAGAACCTGGGAGGAAATTCTTTCTAAAAGTGAAAGTGTGGTACACCCAAGAGGGAAGATTGTTACTCTTGTCCTGGAAAGTAGGGGCAGAGGCTGGCAGATAAATGATCGTCTCTGGGCCTGCTGGTTTTTTTTCTGCATAAGAAGCTCGACCAGGGGCTGTTTCTTCCCCTTCTGTGTCTCGAGGTATGTTGTTCAGTCTGACCTGGTGGCTGCAGCTACCCTTTATCAAGTATTTCAGTTGTTGTGGCTTAGCCTGATTTACAAGTAAGGACTACCAAGAACTTCACCTAGAGCCTATTTCTCTTCTTAGTTTGTTTGGTCCATGTGCACATACAACAAGATCTAGAGAGAATCTCATAGCCAAGCATGAAAAAAATTTGGTAAAATGCCAGTGAACTAAACCAATTTGTTGGCTGGTGGGTGTATGTGAGGTGTTTTTAATTCATGTCCAAGATGTTTTGGATCAACATCCAAGGTATTTAACCTACTCAGGATCAGCCTAGGAAGACTAACACTAACAAACACTATACAATGTAGAATTGTTGGGTTAGGTCCAAGAGATTTAGAGACAGGTTGCTTTGTTTGTTACATTTGAAGTCAGTTTTACACAAAATAGTGTGACCTGGAGATTTTCCCGTATATATCTGATGAATAAGTAATTTGAAAAGATAGGATTAGCTAATACCAGAGAATTTATGCCTTGGGGTTCAGGGAAGTATGGGCCCAGGTGAACCTTCCTGCTTTTATGAAATTGGCCGTATCTACCCACTTTGGCATATGCTGCCGGGCACATTGAGAGCATCTGGCTTCTGGAGTGTGTTAAATGTTTACATCGTGCTTTGTGCCTCAGCTGGAGTCGGTGTTCATGGCATATCTGAGACTGATCCTATTCATTTTTTTTCTTTTGGGCAGTATATTTCTGAGGGCAAATAAGGAGAAAGTGGTTATTTTTGTTTTTTAGTGTTTTGTTAACCAAAGGGAGACTATTGGAGTTATGTTGGCTCTAAAATCTTTGTCTCTGACTGATCAAAGTTCTGTGATAGGAAAACATTCTTTTTTATTCTTTTGGTGTTTGGGTTTATTGTGGGCTTTATTTCTACAACTCTTTCAGATTTTGAACAAATTAAATTGTTGCACAGCTTTGAGATGGGAAATGATTCATTTCGTTTTATTAGTTTATTACCTATAAAGGAGCAGAAGTTAGTCTGTGGGGAATTTTTTTAAGTATTGGAGAGAAAAATCTGCCTTTTTATAAATAACTGGTAACAGGAAGACACCCTGCTTCATGTACCCCATACCGCTTCCTGTTGAATTAACTCAGTATTAGCTGCCTACAGAAAGAGCAGTGCTGTGTCTTTGCAGAACTAGCCAGAGCCAAAGAGAACTTGGGGGCCCTTTCGTTCAAAATGGGTTGTTTACCATGAGAACAGGCATTGAAAAATACGTCACACTTTGTGCAGCCATAAAGGACAAAATCATGGTCTTCTCAGCAAATTGGATGGAATTAGAGACAGTCATTCTTAGGATATCACAGAAACAAAACCAAAAACCACATGTTTCTCACTCGTAAGTGAGACCTGAACATTATTCACAATGGCACAAGGAAGGGGTCAGCAGTCGTGGAACACTGCCAGGGGAGGGAGGAAGGGGAGCCACGTAACAACACAAAGGGTACCTGATCCTAAACCAGTGACATGAGCACCAGTTGGAGGCCCAAACTTCATCTGCACATAGATTACTTATATACCTAATCCTGACTTGTACCACACGTCTTTAAAATAAAAGAAAGTATTTTTAAAAAGAAGAAAAATATGTCACACTTTGGACATGGCTTCATATGGTCCATATGAAACCACTCTGAGATGCTGTGGTTTACACAGCAGTGGGAGTGCTTATCAGTGGGTGAGGAGTGAACCCATGCCATGTGACTCCGCAAAGCCTCTTGCTAGCTTAGAACAGCCTGGGTCAAATTTTCTTTAAAAATAAACCAGCAAATTTTGCTTGCCATCTGCCTTTGTTTGAGAAGAGATTGGGACACTCAGAAAATTTGCTTAAAATGGAAGTGGACAGAGAAACCATGGCAGCCAGCCAGGGAAATTCTCTTTGTAAGAAGCATGTAAGCATGTAAGCAAGAAGTCCTAGGACAAAAGAAGGGAAGGGTTTATTAAAGAGAAAAAAGATGACGACAACGGGAGTGGCTTTGGGAGATGAGACTCAGCCAGAGCTAATTATAGCATTGTCTATTTAAGGCATTTTCATGTGACCAAACAAAATCTGTGTCTTAAAACAGTTTTGAAACACAGGTTAGAACTCAGGCTGCCAACTGGAGGAAGAAGGCAAGCTGTGTTCCTTGTCAGCAGTTGTCCTCTTAGCTGAGGTTGTGGACGCTCATGAGGGCTGGTGTTAAATGCAGGTGCGGATTTTAGCCCATGCTGCAGTTTGCTGGTCTGGAGACTTCCTGGCACACCATCTAGGAGGAGCCCCAGTACCTTGGGAAGCAGGCGAGTCAGTAAAATGCTTTCACCCTGTTTTAAAGGGAAGGAACAGTGGTTCCAAAAGATGATAAAACAACTTCAAAAATCACTTGACCACTAGGAGATTGGGCCAGAGAAGTAATTGGAACTATCCTTTTATTTATTATTATTTTTTGAGTCAGGGGTCTCACTGTTGTCCAGGCTGGAGTGCAGTGGCACAATCATGGCTCATGCATCCTCGACCTCCTGGGCTCAGGTGATCCTTCCACCTCAGCCTCTTGAGTAGCTGGGACTGTAGGTGTGTGCCACCATGTCTGGCTAATTTTTTGTATGTTTTGTTTTGTAGAGATGAGGTCTTGCTATATTGGCCTAGGCTGGTCTTGAACTCCTGGGCTCAAGCGATCCTCCTGCCTTGGCCTCCTAAAGTGCTAGGATTACAGGTGTGAGCCACCATGCCTGGCCAGAACCATCTTCTGATTCCCGTTCCTCTCTTTTCTTTTTTTTTTGAGTTGGAGTCTCATTCAGTCGCCCAGACTGGAGTGCAGTGGCCGCTCCCAGCCACCGCAGCCTCAACCTGCTGGGCTCCGGTGATCCTTCCGCCTCAGCCTTCCAAGGAACTGAAACTACAGGCACGCGGCTACCGCACCCAGCTAATTTTTTTTATTTTATGTAGAGATGAGGTCTCACCAAGTTGCCCAGGCGGGTCTTGAACCCATGGGCTCAGGCAATCCACTCACCTCAGCCTCCTAAAGTACTGGAATTACAGGCTGAGCCACCGAGCCTGGCTCCTCTCTTCTTTAATGCCCCAGTTGCTTCTGAGCAACATGAGAATTCCAGACCTGGGCTTTTGGAACAACTTTAGAAAAAGAAGAGATCCATTTAGCACCACATTCTTCATTTCCAAAGTGTACATTTCAAGGTTATCCATAGTTTATCCTGTCAAAGAATGAAAATTCACACTGCCCTGTTTCTCTCTGACCTGAGTAGGATACATGAGGCAATCCCTGTTAACTTGAAATAATTGAATGGAGGATCAGTCATGTCAAGCTTGTTGCTTAATCAGATAAATGATTGAACTTTGTACCTTTTAAATCTTTATTAAAACAGCCCGACTTAATTAAGATAGTCTACAGGGAAAAAAAGTCTTTTTCATAGAAAAGGGATAAACATAATTTGCTATAATCCAGTAGAACATTCAGAAAAGAAAAATTCTTTTTGTTGATTGGATTGAGTTCAAATATTAAACTGATTATGTTATATTGTTGCATAATTGGTTCCTGACTCAAAGTCAGTGATCATCAAGTAACTGGAAGAGTCTTAAAAAATGAGTTGATATTTGGAAAGATGTAGTCTAGTGTCCTGATCAAAACCAAGTAACAAAAAATAATATGCAGCCAGACTCGGTGGCTCAGCCTGTAATCCCGTGCCTTGGAAGGCTGAGGTGAGTGGATTGCCTGAGCCCGCGGGTTCAAGACCCGCCTGGGCAACTTGGTGAGACCTCATCTCTGCAATTAATCAAAAAATTAGCCGGGCATGGTAACTTGTGCCTGTAGTTCCAGCTACTTGAAAGGCGGAGGCGGAAGGATCACTGGAGCGCAGCAGGTCGAGGCTGCGGTGGCCGGGAGCGGCCACTGCACTTCAATCTGAGTGACTGAGTGAGACTCCAACTCAAAAATAATAATAATAATAATAATAATAATAATAATAATATGCCAGAGCCTGTATGATCTGGAACTTTAGTTAGATGAATTCCTTTTTTTTTTTTTTTTTTTTTAATGAGATGAAGTCTTGCCATGTTGCCCAGGCTGGTCTCAAACTTTCTGTGTCCAGCAATCCTCCCATCTTGGCCTCCCAAAGTGCTTAGGTTACAAATGGGAGCCATCACGCCTGGCCTATCAAAATATTTTTTTCCTGTAATTGTTGAAGTCTCATAGAAACCACAGGGGAATGCTGGGAACAAATATTTTGCTGGTATTCATTTCTGGCATAGCTGAGTACAGCTGTAGGGTAAATCAATGAACAAAACTGAACTTATATAGGAATAGGCTCACTAAACTAAGTCTGCACAGACTTTATTTTTAATCATTTCTTATATACTAATGAGAATTTGGCAGAACCATAGAATTTGGTCTTGGAAGGGTCACGGGCCTTCATAATCATAGACACGAGCCCACCTGCCACTCATTCCTGCTGCAGTGGCCTTCACAGGTGATTGATTATCCCACCCATTCAATTGTGGCCCTAATCAGGTCACTGTGTGTTCTTTGTTGGATCAGGCTGAAATCTTGTATCTCCTATCCATTGCCCCAAGGGTACCTTCAGGAGCAAGACAGGAAACTGATCCAAGGGCACTTTAAAGTATCTGAGAACAGCTGTCTTATCTCCTCATAATCTCCACTGTTGCTAAAATAGTAGGTTCATGCCCCTTTCACATGATATGCTGTCCACGCTGCTCATGCTTCCCTCAGCCCAGGCAGTCACCATTGGAGTTCCTATCACAGTTTTCTCCAAAGTACTATGCTAACTGAAAGAAGCCAGTCACAAAGACCATGTGCTGTGTGGTCCATTTATGTGAGTCCAGAGTAGGAAAACCTGTAGAGACAGAAAGTTGATTGGTGTCTGCCAGGGTTATAGTGGAAGATGGACACATAGGAAGGTGATAACGAAGAAGTATGAGGTTTCTTTCCTTTCTTTCTTCCTTCCTTCCTTCCTTCCTTCCTTCCTTCCTTCCTTCCTTCCTTCCTTCCTTTCTTTCTTTCTTTCTTCTTTTTTTTGAGAAAATAACCCATGGTGGAGTGCAGTGGCATCATTATCACTCACTACAGCCTCCAACTCCTAGGCTCAAGTGATCTCCTGTCTCAGCCTCCAGAGTAGCTACGGGCCTGCACTACCACGCCTGGCTACTTTTTTTATTTTTGTAAAGACAAGGTCTCGCTATATTGCCCAGGCTAGTCTCAAACTCATGGGCTCAAGCAATCCTCCTACTTCTGCTTCCCAAAGTGCTGGGATTACAGGCATGAACCCAACTGGGCCCAGCCAATGTTGGTTCTTTGAGTTTGGGTCTTACTCTGTCACCCAGACTGGAGTGCAGTGGCACAGTCACAGCTCACCACAGCCTTGAACTCCTGGGCTCAAATGATCCTTCCCCCTCAGCCTCCCGAGTAGGTTGTGGAAACACTAGGAAAATCAAAGCAAGAAAAGAAACCCTAAAGTGTTGTTGACATGGTAGAATAGCTCTGTCTACAGGTAAAGATGTCTTTGACTGGGCACGGTGGCTCACACCTCTAATCCCAGCATTTTGAGAGACTGAGACAGGAGGACTGCTTGAACCCAGGAGTTCCAGACCAGCCTGGGCAACATAGCAAAACTTCAACTCTACAAAAAATTTAAAAATTAGCCAGATGTAGTGGTCTGTGCTAGTAGTCCCAGCTTCTTGGGAGGCTGAGGTAGAAGGATCCCCGGGAGGTCGAGGCTGTGGCGAGCTGTGCATGTCATGATCATGCCACTGCACTGTAGTTGAGCAACAGGGTGGGACTCCGACTCAAAAAAAGAGATGTCTTTGGTCCAATTATTTCCCTGAACAGAAACAGGCCTTCCTGATCTTGCAAGCCCAATGCCCTCTCGTAAGCTATGGATCATCTTTCTTCAAGTGCAAAGTTGACCTTGAAGTTGTGGTAATGGAAGCGTCAAGCAGAGCTTAGGTAGAAGCTTTGGAGATTATCTCACTAACCACGACTTTGCAGGAGTGGGACCGAGGCTCAGAGGCTGGGCTTGTTGACGACTTTGCAGGAGTGGGACCGAGGCTCAGAGGCTGGGCTTGTTGACGGTCGAACCAGGCCCAGAACCCAGTCTCACACACTGCCTCCTTCCTTCTGTGGCTGTAGATACCTATCTTGCCCTTAAAACTTTGCAACATTTATTTCACAGTTTATGACGCTGACATATTTGTGTATAATAGCTCAGAATTTTAAGGCCCGCTCTGGTGCTTTGGAAGTGACTAAAATGGTAGATGCAATCTTCCTGAATATGGGAGACTGCAGCAATACCTGAGAAAAAGGAAATGTTGTCTTTCTTTAAGGTAAATAAACGAATAACAAAGTTAGGTTATAAAGCTGCTTCTTATCTGCTTTAAACTCTTGGTTGAGTTTTCCAGGAAGCTTGAGAAGGTGAGTCATGGCTCGTTTTCCTCAGGGTCAACGGGGAAACTGAAGATGGTGGTTGTCCCTGTTCCCGCTGGTGCTTGAAGCTTTCAATGCTGCTCCATCCACCTCTGACCTCATGCTTTTCCTCCTGTGCCCCCTCTCTCTTGACTGGGGTCTGATGGGATTCTTCTTACCAAAGCATGATGTAAGCACAGCCTACATTGTTTGAGAAAATTCTCAAAACCATTGAATTGCTGGTGACACACAAAGAAAGTGAACTGGGCACAGTGGCTCACCCTTTCAGCGGTGGAGGCAAGAGGATTGGTTGAGTCCAGGGGTTCGAGACCATCCTGGGCAGCTTGGCGAGACCTTGTCTCTACAACAAATAAAACATTAGCCAGGCGTGGTAGCACACACCCGTGGTTCTGGCTACTTGGAAGGCTAAGGCAGAAGGATTGCTGGAGCCCAGCAGGTTGACGCTGAGGTAACCATGAGCGTGCCACTGCACTCCAGCCTGGGTAACAGAGTGAGACTCCAACTCAAAACAAACAAAAAAAGTGGGGAGAGGGTAGTTTCAATCACCAAGATTAGAATAACCTGGCTGGGCATGGTAGCTCAGGACTGAGGCGGGAGGATTGCTTGAGCCCAGGAGTTCCAGACCTGCCTAAGAACATAGCAAGACCTCGTCTCTGCAAATTAACAAAAAATTAGCCTGACCTGGTGATGTGTGCTTGCAGTCCCAGTTACTCAGGAGGCTGAGGCAGGAGGATTGCCTGAGCTCAAAAGGTCAAGGCTACAGTGAGCCATGATTGTTCCACTGCACTCCAACCTGGATAACAGAGTGAGATCCCCAACTTACCTGGGAGAAGAGGGTAAGGATGAGGCGATTACAACAAGTGGGCTCGCATGTGCGAATGTGTGGCTCCCACTGGTCAGTGTTGGCTCGCTTGAGCATTTTTTGATCATTTGGAGTGACTGGGTTGTCAAGCACTGACCTCAATACCATATTTACCCCCTGCCATGTATCCAACATGAAGGAGAATCACACTCTTAGAAAAGCAGAAAAGAAAAAAAAGACTCTTATGCAGGCTCTTGCTTCTGCAGAACTTTAATTCACCTGTTAAATCTCTTAGACTTGGGTTAATTTAATACACCTCTACCTCTCTTGTAGAGAAAAGAAAAAGGCATCTTTGTTAATAGGCATTCATCTTGAACTTGGGACCTTGCTGGGGACTGGCTTTTCACCAGGAGTAAGCAGAAGCCATCCACGAGACTGCTTTCTTTGTGCTGGACTCCTCTTTCTCTCCCACATTACAGTTTTCTTCAGGGAGTTTTTGCCAAAGCTAGATCTTCTGGTTTTACTGCCTAAAATGGAAATGATTAGGGGTTTCACCTTCTTCATCTCTGCAGTTTGTCACTTGCAATACCTTACTTTAATGTGTACCAAATGAGGCGCGTTCTGGCTCCTCTTTATTCTCTAATTGTGTGCTAAGTCACAGCAGGAGGGTGTGTAATAGTCCTGCCTGAGAGCCTGACACACCCCCTCCCATAGGTGTTAAGCGATTCATTTAGCTGGTTGATCCATTTCAGCGGAAACTGATCTTCACCTGCTATAGTTGTGCCTCTGAAGTAGCAAGCTGCTACCATACATCAGTACGTAAAGGAGTTTCTTCAAACTCTGCCTCCCTAAAATAATTTTGAAAATGGTGTATCCTTTGCACTTTTTTTTTTTTTGAGTCGGTGTCTCACTCAGCCTATTGGCATGATCACAGCCCACCACAGCCTCGACCTCCTGGGCTCAGGCAATCCTGCTTCAGCCTCCTGAGTAGCTGGGACTACAAGCATGAGCCACCACACCCAGCTAATTTTTTAAAAATAGAGATGAGGTCTAGTTATGTTGCCCAGGCTGATCTTGAACTCCTGGCCTAAAAGCACTCATTCTCCCTCTGCCTCTCAGAGAGCTGTGATTACAGGTGTGAGCCATTGCACCCGCCCTCCCCTTGCACATTCTGTACCTCTGTTTTAAACACTTTTGTTAGTATGGTTTTGGTCAAAACCTGAGAACCGAAGATTTGACTCATTCCGTTTGTAGAAAAGGCCTTCCCTGTGACCTCATTGGCTGAGCCAGTCCTCATTATCCATTCCATCCGTCAAATCAGACAGACTTTCTGTCAAATAAAACCTGGCTTCATTTTTAAAATTAAAAAATGTGCTAGTCGTCTTGCCTCTGACACCGTCTCTTCTGAATGTTAATAACATTCTAAGCCGGGCTCAGTGGCTCAGCCTGTAATCCCGCACTTTGGGAGGCTGAGATGAGTGGATTGCCTGAGCCCGCGGGTTCGAGACCCGCCTGGGCAACTTGGCGAGCCCTCATCTCTACAATAAATCAAAAAATTAGCCGGGCGCGCCTGTAGTTCCAGCTACTTGAAAGGATCGCTGGAGCCCAGCAGGTTGAGGCTGCAGTGGCCGGGAGCAGCCATTGTACTCCAGTCTGGGTGACAGAGTGAGACTCCAACTCAAAAAAAAAAAACAAACATTCTAAGACGGGAAGTAGGTAGTTAAACAAGTAGACAGTGAGACTTGGAGATTGCCTGGAGCTGGTCAGTTTTGATAGCTCTCTCTGCTGTCATAGGCTCCCTCTGGAATCCCCAGTTGTCCTTGTGTGTTATGCTGCAGAAGCTTTTATACCCTGGATACTTTATCAGGGTCATTTGGAGTAAGTAAAGTGCCAGTCCTTTTTTAAAAATTATTGGTTTTTTTTTCTTTTTTCTTTTTTTCTTTTTTGAGTTGGAGTCTCACTCTGTTACCCAGGCTGGAGTGCAGTGGCATGCTTATGGCCACCGCAGCCTTGACCAGCTGGGCTCAGGTGATCCTTCAACCTCAGCCTTCCAAGTAACTGGAACTACAGACACACACCACCACACCCGACTAATTTTTTTTT
>NW_007233284.1:105613-106360 GCF_000164805.1 Carlito syrichta | reverse complement strand
TTTTTTTTTTTTTTTTTTGAATTGGCGTCTCATTCTGTCGCCCAGGTTAGAGTCCAGTGGCACGCTCATGGCCACCCCAGCGTCTACCTGCTGAGCTCTAGCGATCCTTCTGCCTTAGCCTTCCAAGTAGCCGGAACCACAGGTGTGCGCTACCATGCCCGGCTAATTTTTTATTTCTTGTAGAGACAAGGTCTTGCCAATTGCTGGGACTAGTCTCGAACCCTAAGGCTCAGGCAATCCACTTGCCTCAGTCTCCCGAAATGCTGTGACTACAGGCGTGAACCACCACACCTGGCCTAAGGTGCCAGCCCTTTGACTCACTGCTGCCCTCTAGAGGTTTCTTCAGTGGCACACTTTTATCCATCCATCTATTTTCTAGATTCTTGAAAGAGTATGTTACCTCTGCACGTGACTGACCTCATCTTAACCAGGCTCTGTTGCTGTTTATAAGCTACAGTTACAGGAGGGTTAAACTTGCCAGCCCTCTTTCTGGATATGAGTGGCCCCTCATGCCCAAGAATCCTAGGTGTGATTAGAATTGTGTTATGGTAGTTGGCATGTAATCCAAAATATTGGCAAGGTGTACAGTTGAACACATTTGCGTTGATCCCTGTTTTAGGTGCTGGTCAAGGGAGGTTTTAGGACACATAAAACCTGGTCACTAACCTCACCTAGTATATTTTATTTCTTCTGCTTGTGATGGGTTTAAATTGTTTTTTTCTGATTTCTTTTTTTTTTTTTTTTTTT
>NW_007233284.1:58461-105593 GCF_000164805.1 Carlito syrichta | reverse complement strand
ACCGCAGCCTCGACCTGCTGGGCTCTGGCGATCCTTCCGCCTCAGCCTTCCAAGTAAGTAGCTGGAACTACAGGTGTGCGCTACCACACCCAACTAATTTTTTTGATTTTTATTGTAGAGATGAGGTCTCCCCAAGTTGCCCAGGTGGGTCTCGAACCCGCGGGCTCAGGCAGTCCTCTCACCTCAGCCTCCCAAAGTGCTGAGATTACAGGCTGAGCCACCCAGCCCGCCTTTTTTGATTTCTTAAGGTGGGAGTTGAAGTTGCTGATTTGAGACCTTTTTTCCCTCTCTTTTTTTGAGTCAATGTCTCATACTGTTGCCCAGGCTACAGTGGCAATACTCAGCTCACCACACCCTCGACTTCCTGGGTTCAGACTGTCCTTTCACCTCAGCCTCCTAAGTAGCTGGGACTACAGGTGCATGTCACCACGCCTGGCTTATTTTTTGACTTATTGTAGACACAAGGTCTTGCCAAGTTGCCCAAGCTGTTCTCAAATCCCTGGGTTCAGGCAATCCTCTCAACTCCGCCTCTCAAAGTGCTGGAATTACAGGCGTGAGCCACCATACTGGCATTTTATTAGTCTTAAATGGTATACTTTTATTTCTTTTCTCCCAGCCTTTGAGTTTTGGTTTTTATACTGTTTACTTTTATTTATGTTATAAACCCACAGTATATAGATTTATTTTTGTTTAAATAGTCAGTTATATTTTTAGAATATTAAATAATAAGAAAAAATCATTTATGTATTTTTCTTTTCTTTTTTTGAGTCAGGGTCTCACTCTGTTGCCCAGACTGGAGTACAGTGATATGATCATGTCTCACCACAGCCTCAACCTCCTGGGCTTACTCATTCCTTCTACCTTAGCCTCTCGAGTAGCTGGGACTGTAGGCTCACCACAAAGACTGTCTAATTTTCTGTAGAGATAGGGTTTCACTATGTTGCCCAGACTGGTCTTGCACTCCTGGGCTCAAGTGATCCTCCCACCTCAAACTCCCAAAGTGCTGGGATTACAGGTGTGAGCCACCGCACTCAGTCCTATAATTTACCCACATAGTTACTATTTCTGTTAGTCTTCATTATTTTGTATAGATCCAGATATTTTAAAATTTTATTTTAACTTAAACAATTTTGTGATGGGGTACTGTTCTATTGCCCAGACTGGAATGCAGTAGCATGATCATAGCTCACTGTAATCTTGAGTTCCTGGCCTCAAGAAATCCTTCTGCCTCACCTTCCTGTGTAGCTGGGATTACTGGTGAGCCACTGAGCGGGCTAAATTCAGATTTTTATCTTGTATCATTTTCCTTGTATCTGAAGGACTTTCTTTAACAACTCTTGTAATGCAAATCTGATCTGCTGGTGGTAAGTTCTTTCTGCTTTTGTGTATCTGAAAAAGTCTCTAAGTTGCCTTTGTTCTAGAAGGTATTTTTCTGGGAATAGAATTCTGGGTTGACATCTTATCTGTGTGTAGTGGGTCTTTTCTCTCTGGCTATGTTTAAGATTTCCTCTCTAGCACTGGTTTTCAGAAATTTAGTTTTTTGGATATTTCTTCTGCTTAAGTTTTGCTGAGCATCTTGGTTCTATAGATTAGTAGTTTTCAATACCTTTAGGGGAAAGATTGGCCATTATTTCTCTAAATAGCCCCCTCCTTCATGGACTCCAGTTAAGGGTATATTAGCCTGTTTGGGGTTTTCCCACAGCTCGCCAATACTCTGGTTTGCTCTGTATTTTATGTTGGGAAGTCTCCGTTGCCCTTCTTTTTTTTTTTTGAGTTGGAGTCTCACTCTGTCGCCCAGACTGGAGTGCAGTGGCTGCTCCCAGCCACCGCAGCTTCGACCTGCTGGGCTCCGGCGATCCTTCCGCCTCAGCCGTCCAAGTAGCTGGAACTACAGGTGCGCGCTACCGCGCCTGGCTCAATTTTTGATTTATTGTAGAGCTGAGGTCTTGCCAAGTTGCCCAGGTGGGTCTCGAACCCGCGGGCTCAGGCAGTCCGCTCACCTCAGCCTCCCAAAGGCGCGGGATTACAGGCTGAGTCACCGAGCCCAGCTCTGTTGCCCTTCTTTTGTTCTCTTTTTTTTTGAGTTGGAGTCTCACTCTGTTGCCCAGACTGGAGTACAGTGACACACTCCCAGCCACCATAGCCTCGCTCTGCTGAGCTGGCGATTCACCTCAGCCTTGCAAGTAGCCGGAACTACAGGCGCACATTACCACACCCTGCTACTTTTTGATTTGTTGTAGAGACAAGCTCTCATCAAGTTGCCCGCGTGGGTCTCGAACCCGTGGGCTCAAGCAATCCACTTACCTCGGCCTCCCAAAGTGCTAGGATTACAGGCTGAGCCACCGAGACCGGCCTCTGTTGCCCTTTTTGTGGAAACAGGTCTCAGTATCACCCAGGCTGAAATGCAGTGGTGCGATCATAGCTCACTGTAACCTTAAATTTCTGGCCTCAAATAATCCTTCCGCCTTAGCCTCCAAAAGTGCTGAGATTGTAGATATGAGCCACTGCACCCAACCTGATATGTCTTCAAGTTCATTAATCTTTTCCTCTATAGTATGTGATCTGCTGGGGTTTTTTGTTTTGCTTTTTTTTTTAGGTTGGGAAATATGCTTCATTTAGGAAGTAAATTGGAGAGAGGATAGAGAGAGAGATTCACCTCCCCAAGATAGGGGAGGAGGCCAAAGATTCAGAAAAGCTTGGCCGCATGGCTCAATGAATACATGGCCTGGCCAGAGCACATCCATTGTAGGTTTGGGGTGGTGGCTCATGCCTGTAGTCCCAGCACTATGGGAGGCCAAGTGGGGAGGATCGCTTGAGTCCAGGTGTTCAAGGCCAGCCTAGGCAAAATAGTGAGACTTAGTGTCTACAAAAAAATTAGCCAGGCATGGTGGTGCTCCAGATACTTGGAAGGCTAAGGCAGAGGGATCACCTGAGCCCAGGAGGTCAAGTCTGCAGGGAGTTGAGATCGTACCACTGCACTCCAGCCTGGGCAACAGAGTGAGACCTGGCTCAAAACTAACAAAAAAATTATCCATTGTATTTTTCATGTTAGACATCGTAGTGTACTTCTAGAGTTTGAGGCAGGCCTTTTTATATCTGCAGCATCTTTACTTGACATACTTGATCTTCCCTTTTGCTTCTTGAGCATATAGAATACAATGATAATAACGTAGAAGGTCCTTGTATACTAAGTTCATGATACATGTTATTTCTGGGTCAGTTGATTGATCTGTTTCTACCCTCATTATGGTTCATGTTTTCCTGCTTTTTTGCATTCCCATTCATTGTTTACTGAATTTTACCTTGTTGGGTCCTGGGTTTTGTTGTATTCCATAAATATTCTTGAGCTTTATTCTGTAGTGCAGTTAAGTTATTTGGAGGCCAGGTATAGTGGCTCATGCCTGTAATCCCAGAGCTTTGGAGGCCGAGGGGTGAGGATTGCTTGAACCCAGGAGTTGGAGACCGGTCTGGGCAACAAAGCAAGACTTTGTGGTGCCATGTGCCTGTAGTCCCAGCTACTCAGGCAGCTGAGGCAGAAGGATCACCTGAGCCCAGGAGGTCAAGGCTGCGGTGAGCTGTAATCATGCCACGCACTCCAGCCTGGGTGACAGTGAGACCCCAACTCAAAAAACAATGTTCTTTGGCAACAGTTTGACCTTATAGGCCTTGCTTTTTTAGGCAGGTCAAAAACAATGTTTAGTCTAGGATAAGTTTTGCACTACTATTGAGGCAAAGCTGTCTGAGTATTCTTCCTGAACCTCCCTGTATTCTGAGGCTTTCCTTTCTGGCTGGTGGGAACCGGAACTCTTCCTAACCCTGTGGTCCTTCTGGATGGTTCTCTTTCCACCCTCTTTCTTGCCTCTCACCCATGTGCTGTGACTCTGTGTGGGGGTGGGGGTGGGGTGGGAGGGTGTCTTGGCGGAGCTCGCCATATCATGCTGTCTCCCCTTTGTCTCCCAGCTCCATCTCTTCAACCCTCCCTCCCCTCAGGGTTTCCCTCTGCACCAAAAGTCTGGAAATTCCAGGCAGGAAGCTGGGCGATTGCCTCATTTGTATAAAGTTCTCGGGAATCTTCCTTGCCTGTCTCCCATTGTCTCATATATTTTGTCTGCCTTTTAGTTGTTACAGACAGGAAGGCGAGTTGGTTTCTGTTACTCCCATCTAGGCTGGAAGCCTCTAGATTCATAACTCAGTTCTGTTATGGAAAACCCCTTATGTTTGTAGTTGGGAGTCTAAAACGTCACTACCTTTTCCATTTGACCCGACTTTCTGTGCCTGAAAACAGGGTTCATGTTTCTTTAGGATTCTTATTTACTTAGGGGTTTTGGCTCTGGACTGGGTCTTTAGTCTTTAAACAACCTAGTTAGCCAGGCGTGGTGGCTCACTCCTATAATCCTAGCACTTTAGGAGGCAAGGACGAGAGGATTGCCTGGGCCCACAGGTTCAAGACCAACTTGGGCAACTTGGTGAGACCTCATCTCTACAATAAATAAAAAAATTAGCCAGGCGTGTGTGGCACACGTCTGTGGTTCCAGCTACTTGGAAGGCTGAGGCAGAAGGGTCGCCTGAGCCCAGCAGGTCAAGGCTGCAGTGGCCGCAAGCGTGCCACTGCACTCCAGCCTGGGTGACAGAGTGAGACCCCAACTCGAAAAAAGCAAAAAACGACCTAGTTGCACAAGTCAGTCGTTTTGTAGATAATGATCATAAATAGCTACTAGTGTCTAGTTTTTAATCGACTCTATGAAGTAACCAAGTGGTTTTGCACATGAGGATGCTGAAGTAAATTAACCAAGTCACATGGCTAGGTTGAGCTGACCAGGACTGGAGCTTGAGTTGGCTCCAAAGATCAGAGCCATTGAATCAGCACACAAAACTGCATCTGGCTGAGTTTGTTCTGTAATTCCAGCAAGAGGGCGACTGGTTCGACTGGTATAGGCTCCTCCAGCTTTCAGAACAAGCCTATGGGCCCTGTGTCGGCCATCTTGCTTTCACTTATTTTGTCTTTTGTCGGGGGGGTCTCACTTTGTCGCCCAGGCTGGCACTTGGTGGCATGATCACAGCTCACTGAAGCCTCGACTTCCTGGGCTCAGATGATCCTTTTGCTTCAACCTCCTGAGTAGCTGGGCCAGGCAAATTGTTAAATTTGCTATGGAGATGAGGTCTCTTTATGTTGCCCAGGCTGGTCTGGAACTCCTGGACTCAAGCCATCTTCCTGCCTCACAAAGTGTTGGGATTACAGGTGTGAGGAGCAGCACATCTTTTTCTTTCTTTCTTTCTTTTTTTTTTTTTTGAGTCAGGATCTCACTCTATTGTTCAGGCTGAAGTGCAGTGGCACAATCATGGCTCACTACAGCCTCGACTTTCTGGGCTCTAACAATCCTGCCTCAGCCTCTTGAGTGGCTAGGACTACAGGCTCACACCACCATGCCTGGCTGATTTTTTTTTTTTTTTTTTTTTAGGTAATTGTTTTATTGCTGTGTGTGTGTATGTGGGCCTGGGCCGTACATTCGCATAGTTCTGTTTCACAGGCTATAAGAGAATGTTTAGTGAAGACACATCTCCATCTGCCTTTCTCCCTCCAAATTCCCAAGTGCCCTCCTGCCCCACATCCTCTCTTCAATTTTAGTGTCTTTCCAGAGACAGTTTTCACAAATAAGAGCTTAGAATTGAATGGCAGGCAGCTTACTATCCTCTTCTTTCTGCCCCTGGTTTTTTTCTTTCTTCACTCGACAAGTTATTTTCAGAATATTCCATAGTAGTAATATTTTTTTAACAGTTGCCTAGGGTCCCATTGTATGGATGCACCATAGCATATGTACCCATTCTCCTTTGTTTTTTTATTTTTTTATTTTTTCAGAGTTCAGGTGCTACTGAGCCTGTTATAAAAGGTTTAGCCAAAGAGACCAAAGCCCATGTTGTCATCAGATTCTTCCTTCTTTGCTTCTACTTTCTTCTCCTCGGCGGGGCAGCAGGGGTTGGCAGGACAGGACCCCCACAGAGCCCCACCTGGGGCGGCCCCAGCCCCCACAGAGCAGATGAGGCTTCGATGTTGATGTTGGCCAGGGCCTTTGCAAACAACTCAGTCCAGAAATGTTCCACAGTCACACCAGCTGCTTTAATGACGGTGTTGATCTTATCCTCTGTGAGGGTCACCTGAGGGCTGAGTAGATGCGGGCGAGCTCAGACACTGAGGCCATAGTGCGGCAAGTGCAGGGCTGGAGCTGCCAGGCACAGTGCTAATCGCCAGATGAAGTGAGGGCCTCACCCCAACACGCCTTAGTTTCCTCAGAAGGACGGAGCACCTTGGCAGCAGCTGGGGAAAGGGCCCCATTCTCCATTAAAAGACTTTGAGTTGTTTTCAGACCTGGTCTGGTGGCGCACTGCCTGTAACCCCAACACTTGGGGAAACTGAGGAGGAAAGGCAACATGGCAAGACCCTATCTCTACCCCCAAAAGTGTGTGTCTATAAATTATTATTAAGTCATGGTGGCATGTGCCTGTAGTCCCAGCTACTCAGGAGGCTGAAATGGAAGGATCTTGAGGATGCAGTGAGCTATAATCACATACCACTGTACTACAGCCTGGGGCAACAGAGCAAGATCCTGTCTCCAAAAAAAAAGACTTTAAGTTATTTCCAAACTTGTGCTATTATAAACAAAGCTACAAAAAATATTCTTGTGTGTTTGTGTATGTGTGCACATGCATCTGCATATGATTTCCCACATGTGAAACTGTATCTACAGGATAAATTCCTAAATCTGGGACTGCTGTGTCAAAGCGGTTGTTTTTCAAATGTGAGTGGCTGTGACTCACTTGCTTTTCAGAGATGATTGACACCGTCGCAACAGGGTGTGAGGGTACCTGTGTCCCCATACTCCCCCAACACAGTTCACTAAACTTGTTTTGTGCTTGTATTTTTAAAATAATGGTTGTAGACACACCAGCAAAGGGTCACCTTTGTGACAGGTGATAGTAGTAATTCACTGCATTTGTCTGGTAGTAAACCAAGAAACAAATGACCAAAATGAATTCCTTTTTATTTATGATCATTTACTCAACTTGGTCCATAGATTTCACTGTGCCTTATCCTAGGGGTGGAAAGGTCTATGGCTTTGTCTCTGCCCCCAGACAGCTCATCGTAGAATCATATACAGAGGGACACAAGAGAAGTGGCTGTGATGTGGTGTGCCTTCTCTAGATATTGGGGCAAGGAAAATTGTTGCTGGAGTGTTTTCTGGATGTGCTGCCAGGGACTGTTGATTCTGTTGAGCTTGACAGTGAATGCTGTCCCAGAAGCAGCCCAGGTGGAGAGTAGGAAGCTGCTCCTGCCACCAAGCTAGCATGGAGTGGATTCATTTTGGGGGGGAGGGGTGTCAGGGTCTCACTCTGTTGCCCAGGCTGGAGTGGAGTGGCTTGGCCACTGCTCACCTCAGCCTCAACCTCCTGAGCTCAGGTGAGTCTCCTGCCTCAGTCCCCTGTGTAGCTGGGACTACAGGCACACACCACCACGCCCAGCTAATTTTTTTTTTTTGGTAGAGACTAAGTTCTGCTACGGTGCCCAGGCAGGTCTTGAACCCCTGGGCTCAAGCAGTCCTCCCGCCTCGGCCTCCCAAGGTGCTGGGGGATTCGAGGCGTGAGCCACCGTGCCCAACCGGATTCTGTAAACCGAGCCTCATCTGGAACGGGATCTGCACCTCCCTGCAGAGTTGCCGGGCTCATGCAGGAAATCAGCTGCCTGTGATTGGAGGACGGCCGGTTGGGAGAATGAGCTTGGCAGTGTCGGCAGAGGTGATTGGCCGGGCCCTGCTGCAGTGAGAATGCAGACTGGACGCTCGGGTCCCCGGCCGGGTGATGAGGACAGCTGAATGATTGGAAGCTTGAAGTTGCTTCTGCCCCCGGGAGAGGCCCGCTGGGCTGTCGCTTCCTCCCTTTTTCTTAAAGCCCGTAGAAGTGTTTCTTGAAGAAGCTCCAGCTGTTCTCTGCGTCGTGCCAGCCGCCCGGCGAGACTCCCTCAGAGCGAGCTCCTTCGCAGGCCGGGCACGACAGCAACGCTAGCACATTCGAAAAAGCAGGAAACAGTCCCTGCATGCAGCGCTTCCAGCCCGAGGACTCCCCAGGCTAGGCTTCCAAGTGGCCGTGGAGCCAGGGAGCCTTGGCATTGTGGTCACGTCCCTCAAAAGTGAACCGTCACCACCGGCGGCTTTCGCCGGAGGCCGTGATGTTGCAGATGCTGTGGCATTTCCTGGCCGGCTTTCTCCCTGAGGCTGGGTGCCAAGGCTCCCGAGGGGTGGACCATCACGAAGTCAAAAGCACCCCAGCCCCTGCTCGGGGAGACCAGATGGCCAGCTTTTCGGGGAAGCAGGACGAAAGGGCTGAGGCCACAGAAAAGAGACCCACCATCTTGCTGGTGGTCGGACCTGCAGAGCAGTTTCCTAAGGTAATGGCAGCCTCCAGGACCTCCTGGTTCAGGGGCCGGTCTGGAGTCATTTTCCCGGAGGAAGAAACTGGGGTGTGGGAGGGAGGACTTAAAAAATCAGCTTGGTTTGGGGGGTCTGACAATGAAGAAGCCCACAAGTTCAGTCCAGGGTCTCTCTAAGGCCACTATGAAAGGTGTTACCCATTATGGTCACCCTGGGTGGTTGCTGAAGGAAGGAAGGTTGAGTTCAATAGACTTGCTTTAGAATTTCTCAGTTTGGCCACAGAAAGCCAATTGAAAGTAAGGGACTAACTATTGAGTGTGTTTTAGCTTGTCTGAACAATGAGAAGAATGTACTGTGAAGTAGAACCCAATTACTTGGGGATGGAGGGCACTGAAGGTCACACTCCCCTTGCCTCCATTGGATTGTCTGACCTTTGGGTCTGAGAGGAAGAGTGCAGGGGCTGGGCTGGGTGTGAGGGGAGGCTGGAGTCGCAAAGCACAGAGGCTGGTGCAGAGGCTGGTGCCCCTGTGGGAATGACCACCGCCACTGTGGATCGCTGAGTGTGGGGCCTCTCATCCTTCCTAAACCCTGATATCCCACCTGGTCCTCACCAGAGCCAAGGTAAGTGGTAATGCCCCCATTTCATAGATGAGAAAGCTGAGGTGCAAAGAGGGTAAATACTTTGCTTAATGGCTAAACCATTAAGAGAGGTGGAGCTGAGATTTAACCCCCAGATCTGTCCGGAACTGAATTCTAAAACCTTTTTGTGATATCAGTTTTGGGTGATGTTTTAAGTGGATATTGTAACAAGATTTGGATATTGGATATTGCCCAGTGCTGCCTCATTTTCCCTTAAGAAAGCAGGTTTTAATGGGGCTGAGTTCTCAGGGTTAGAAAGAAAATTTGCATGTGGCTGAGATCTCTTCTGCCTGTGGAAGGAGTGACCTTGTTCACCTCCTGAGCTTTGGTTATTCTGAATCCTTTCTCTTTAGCCAGGAAGAAAATCGATCAGGGAAGGGAAGGAGATGGTGCCCTGTGTCTGGCACATTGTAGAGACCCCAAAAAATGTTTGTTGAATGGAATTGCTACACTTAAGCAGTAAATGTTCATTTTGTTAACAGAGAGGGACTGTTGATGTAATAACTTTTGTGGTCATGTGGGCACCGAGACTCCTTCATCTGTGACAGGCTCCCTGTGGGTGTCAGGGGTGTCTCAGGGTCTGTTATCCCTGAAATGTGTGTGTTTCATTTGCAAGGAACGGGTGTCACTCTCTACCTTTTGATTGTTTTAGACATTGGAAATGATGTGGTGGTAGTTTGTGTGAAACTTTTTTTTGAGACAGTGCCTTGCTCTGTCATGCAAGCTGGAATGGAGTGGTACAGTCACAGCTCACTGAAACCTTGAACTCCTGGGCTCAAGTGATCCTTCTGACTCAGCCTCCTGAGTAAGCTGGGACTATGGATGTGTACTGCCATGACTGGTTAATTTTTAAAGTATCTTTTGTAGAGATGGGGGTCTCGTCATGTTGCTCAGGCTGGTTTCGAACTCTGGGCCTCAAGCAGTCCTTCCATCTCAGTCTCCCAGAGTACTGGGATTACAAACTCGAGCCACTGTGCCTGACTGGGAACTTTTCATCTATACCTATGGCCTGGATTGGCCAGCTAGCTGCCTTTTAAAAATAACCTACTTTTGACTTTAATAATTAACTGTTCCATTTTCCAGCATCATAGTGCACCTTTGCCAGCGCCCCTCCAGGGGGTTGCCTCAGGGCAGGACTTTCTGTTCTGAACAGCTTGGTTTCTGGCCTGCAGAATTAAGATCCACACCTTTTGCCACTCTGTTCCCTAAAAGAGGGGTGGGTCAGCTGAATGTGTGTGGGAAGCCCCAAGAAAGATGGAGCGTCTGGTGTGGTTTAAAGCAAGAGAGAAAGCACATCTGGGCAACTGTAGACCAGAGACGCAGATAAGCCAGGAAGGAAAGGTAGGGGCATGGATGGAGTGTCCACCCTTACCAGGGCACTGCGCTGAAAGCGTTTGGGGTTTGTGTTCACCAGCTGATTGAGCTTGGCCTGACCAGTCCTCAAGAAGAGACTTGGAATGTGTTGGAAATGTCTTAGAGAAGTTCCCTTGGTGTGGAGGCCTGTCAGTGTCCCAGAGGCACTGCTTTGTTTTGCTCTTACTTCCTCTGCTTACAAGTGTCTGCTGGAGAGTCAGGTTTCTGCAGGCTTTCATTCTAGGAGCTGTTCCACTTTTCCCTTTATCTCTGTCTTCCACTTGATCTGCAGTTGGAGAAAGGCCCTTACTCAGGAGAGGGCGGTGCCCTCCGAGGCATTCAAGCTTTCAAATCCTGAGGGGCTGTCTTCTCAGAAGAGCAGAGAGTTTTGCTCATTGTGTGTGTAATTGGCAAGCGTAGGCAGGTTTTGTTGGAAACTGGTGAGGCTGGGCTGTCATGGCAACCTGATCATCAAACTACGCTGCGGCCACAGCTGCCAATGAGGGTTAAGAGCCTCATGGGTGGGTGGGGCCTGTGCAGCCGGATGCTGGCACGGCTCCTTCCCATATCATTAATATTTCTAGCTTGGTCTGAGTCATTGCAGAAGAAGGGGAGAAACTTTCTGACCTAATGCTACACTCCCAAAGGCACGATACCTGCCCTGTTCTTACTCATGGCATTCTGGTCCTTGCAGGAAGCACCTGCTTCTTTTGGACATGTAACAGTGGTAGAACAAGAAAGTCTCATGGCAACACTGATAGATTTGCCGTGAGAAGATGCTCAGGAGAGGAACTGCTACTTTACAGATGAAATAAGATGATGCCACTGCTCCCAAGGGGTCTACTATTGCTGTCTTTGTTGCCCAACACCAGTCATAGACATGGGTTTTGGAGGAGAGGAAACAAACAGATCTGTGCCACAAAGTCAGAATAAGTCAAGAACAGAGAAACCTACACAACGTAGTGCATTATGCCCTGATTTTGGAGCGCCAAGAGGTGGCGTGAAATGTCAGAATGAATCACGAGGCCTGCTCTATTTCTTTTTTTTTTTGAGTTGGAGTCTCACTCTGTTGCCCAGACTGGAGTGCAGTGGCTGCTCCCGGCCACTGCAGCCTCGCCTGCTGGGCTCCGGTGATCCTTCCGCCTCAGCCTTCCAAGTAGCCGGAATTACAGGCATGCGCTACCACGCCCGGCTGATTTTTTGATTTATTGTAGAGATGAGGTCTCGCTGCCCAGGCGGGTCTCGAACCCGCGGGCTCAGGCAATCTACTCACCTCAGCCTCCCAAAGGCGCGGGATTACAGGCTGAGCCACTGAGCCCGGCTTCTTATTGTATTTTTCATAGGTGTTCAGAAACGGCGACACCAGAGACAGTTCTGAGTTGCTTTTAGTTAAAGCCTAACTTGATCAAGTTCCAGCTTTCCCACACACCTGCCGCCTTCCAGCACAGGTATCACCGACTGTGGTTCCCAGTAGCTGGCTTACCAATATTCTTTGGGAACTGAATTCTAAAACCTTTTTGTGATATCAGTTTTGGGTGATGTTTTAAGTGGATATTGTAACAAGAGCTCAGCCCTGTGTGTGAGGCTCAGCCATGCCACCAGCACTTTGGGACTTGGGCAAGTAAGTCATCTCTCTGTTCTGCTTGTTCAAATCAGAGATTAAGGGGTGATTCCAAAGGCCCTCTGGGCCCCCACAGTCTGCAATTCCAGGAACAGTACAACTGCCCTAGACTAGGCACCTAGACATTGGTTCATCTGGAAAGAACTTCACTGTGTGAAAATGGGGTTCTGAGTTACTCATGAGAGTCAATAAGATGGTTTAAATAAACAAACAAACACCTGGCCAGGTGCAACTCATGCTTGTAATCTCAGCATTTTGGGAGGCCAAGGCGGGAGGATCACTTGAGTCCAGGAGTTGAGAGTCAATGGGATGGTTTAAATAAATAAGCAAACACCTGGACAGGTGCAGCTCATGCTTGTAATCTCAGCACTTTGGGAGACCAAGGTGAGAGGATCACTTGAGTCCAGGAGTTTGAGACCAGCCTGGGCAACACAGAGAGACACTGTCTCTACAAAACATAAGAAAAATTAGCTGAGCATGGTGGTGTGTGCCTGTAGTCCCAGCTACTTGAGAGGCTGAGGCAGAAGGATTGCCTGAGCCCAGGAAGTCGAAGCTGCAGTGAGCTGTGACCATGCCGCTGTACTCCAGCCTGGGTAACAGAGTGAGACCTAACATAAATAAATAAGCAAGCAAGCACCGATTTCAGTTTCTCCAATGAAGGCATCCTGTGGGACTCAATCACAGCGGCAAAATAAAAGTGGATTAAAACCCTTTTTAAAACTAATGTTGGGCCAGGCTCTGTGGCTCAGCCTGTAATCCCAGCACTTTGGGAAGCTGAGGAGAGTGGATTGCCTGAGCCCTCAGGTTCAAGACCAGCCCAGGCAACTTGGCAAGACTTCATCTCTACAATAAAATAAAAAATAGCCGGGCATGGTAGCACACATCTGTAGTCCTGGCTTCTTGAAAGGCTGAGGTGGAAAGATCGCCAGAGCCCGGTAGGTCAACGTTGGGATGGCCGTGAATGTGCATGCCACTGCACCCCAGCCTGGGCAAAGGAGTGAGACTCCAACTCAAAAAAAAAAAAAATTAATGTCGGAATAGAGTTTATGTTTCCATTGTAAAATAACGTCTTAACAAGCACCATACAGAATATTCCAGAATATTTTCTGATCCCTTGATACTGTTTGTTTGTATAGAGCTTTATTCAATAAAAAAGATTCTGGTTTTTTCCTAGGAAACAGTTTTTTCTTATTTGACAATCTTTAATAATTTCTCCTTATAATATATAATGTAGGTTTCCCTTTTATTTGGTATTGTTTTCAAACCTCAGGTTTGTTTTGAAGTGCATTCTAAAACTCAGTGGTACAGTCATGTTGACCGAAATTATTTGAAAACTATACCTTATTATGAAATGATCTTTAATTGACCAACTTATTTATTCAGCCAAAAAAATTGCTATTTTATATTAGAGTAAATGTAGTCATCACTAAAATGAGGCACTTCCACAGATTGTGTAACTTAGTTTCAGAAGCAAATGTGAATAAGAAAGGCCAGGTGTTAAGATTCAACCTTCTTTTTTTTTTTTTAGTCCGAGTCTCACTCTGTCACCCAGGCTGCAGTGACCTGCTCACAGCCACTGCAGCCTCGACCAGCTGGGCTTAGGTGATCCTTCCACTTCAGCCTTACAAATAGCTGGAACTATAGTCACGCGCTACTTCACCCAGCTAATTTTTTTGATTTATTGTAGAGATGAGGTCTTGCCATATTGCCCAGGCTGGTTGTGAACTACCACGCCCTGCCAGCTCTTTTATTTATAAGCATTAAACTATTTCAAAATAAAAAAACAATAATACATTATCTTGTTCAGCTGGATCAAATGCCTGATGACTCTGTCTGCAAATGCTCTGAAAAACAGGCCTTCGTCAGGAGTGGTCATGAGTGTATTTCTAGGGTCTTAGAGCTGGCTGAGCTGATTCAGTCGTACAAAGCACCTTCTAAGATCAGGGCAAGAGGTCAGTTCCTGGAGAAGGGGTCTGAAGGTCAGGGACCCCGATAGCTGAGATAAGATGTGTGTGAAAATAGCTCCAAGGCAGTTTAAGGCACAGCCCAGTGTTAGCGTTTAATGGAGGCTGAGCAGGAATCTGCCGGCTGCCCCATCAGATCTGCCCCAGGGTATTCCAAGGCCTGTTTTTACAGACTTATGATCAGTTTCTCTTATAAGAGCCAAAATGTCCTATCACTTGTTAGAATGTGTTAGGGCACATCTCGGTGGAACCTCCAAAAATGTTAGGGCACACTCCTAGTGGAACCTCCAGAATGTTAGGTCAGGCCCACTGGGGGTGTGGAGTAACTGGTGTGCAGTCCGATGCCGCATGAAAGATGCAAAGAATTGCACAGAAGTCAGATTAGAAAATATAGTGTATTTAGAAAGTAAATTGGAGAGAGAGAGAGACTTACCTCCCCAAGGGAGGGGAGGGGCCCAAAGCTTAAGAAAACATGGTCTGGCTATAGTTTAAAGAGCAGGTGGCCCACACCATAGCTTAGCAAGGCAACGACAAAATGACTGTTCATGGTTGAGTCCTTTTAACCTTTCCCTTTGATGGGGGAAAGAACATTAAGGTGATTGGGTGGTGGTCTGCTCCACATCATCAGGCAGGGGCAAGTAAGCTCAGGTACTGATATCTGGTGATGGGTGGTAGGCAGATGGTGGGTTAGTCACATGATTGCTGCCATGGTGGGAGACAAGAGGAGGGGGTTTTCCTGCAAGAGACTTGTCAGATGTTTGCAATCCACAAACTCCTTGACAAAAGGTGGTCTTACTATCATTTCCATGGCTTTGGCCAGCTAATGGGTGATCTTTAATCTCCTGCCTTGACAAGAAACCTGAAAAGCTTCCTAGAGATTATAATTTCAAACCATGAATTGAGAGGCTGGGGTGTTGGGCTGTGCTTGTCTTGCATCTGATGGAGATTTGCCAAGGGGGAGGTGGTAGGCTGCCAGCTTGGCCTCCAGTAGAATGTCGGAACTCTTTCTAAAATCTGCCTATTGGGATTTATCTTTCTATGTCCAAACTGTGCTAGATTCAAAGAGTGTCAGGGGCAGTCTAAGCAAAAATGGCTCTGCTGAGGCAAAAAGACTATGTTAAACTAAGATTATTCTAGGTTTCTATATGTACTTCCTTTAAAAATGTTTCTTAATGTTGTACATAAGAATCAACATAATATCCTCTTTAAGACTTAACACAAAACCCTGGGTGTGCCCGGTGGCTCACGTCTGTAATCCCATCACTTTGGGAGGCAGAGGCGAGAGAGGATTGCCTGAGCTTGGGTTCCAGACCAGCCTGGGAACATTGTGAGACCTTGTCTCCACAATAAATCATAAAATTAGCTGGGTGTGATGTTGTGGGCCCGCATTTCCAGCTACTTGAAAGGTTAAGGTGGAAGCATTGCCTGAATCCAGGTTGAGGCTGCAGTGGCCGTGAGTGTACAACTGTACTCCAGCCTGGGTGATAGAGGGAGACGCTAATGGGGAAAAAAAAAAAAAAGAGTTATCAAAAAGCTACTTTTAGTGAATTCAAAAGTCCTTTATTTTTGGTTGATCCCCCAATTCTAACCATCCATTTTTATCCACCCGGTAGTGAGACAGCTTA
Organism: Carlito syrichta; assembly: GCF_000164805.1. Classification (NCBI taxonomy): domain Eukaryota; kingdom Metazoa; phylum Chordata; class Mammalia; order Primates; family Tarsiidae; genus Carlito; species Carlito syrichta. The sequence goes on along the minus strand of NW_007233284.1, from coordinate 89,971 downwards.
GTCTATATTAGGAAGCTCACGCTGTAGAAGGAACATGGGTGAGGCTGAGCCCATTCTCATCTTGGTGACGCGGTCTCTTCCTCCGCAGCACGAATCCGTGGGGAGGGCATTAGGTGGAGAAAACAGGCTGGCCCAGAGAGGGTCATCCTCAAGGAATGGTCAGTTCTTTTAGAGACCTCAGATTTTCTGTCATCCTCCCCTAAAAGGGTCATTGTAGTGTTATGTTGCCCAGTAGAAGTTTCTGTGATATTGGAAATGCCCAGTGATGACATGTGGGTATTATGAGGAACTGGGTGTGTAATTTCATTTCATCTTTTTTTTTTTGAGTTAGAGTCTCACCCTGTCGCCCAGACTGGAGTCTATTTTTTGATTTATTATAGAGATGATGTCTCACCAAGTTGGCCAGGCTGGTCTCGAACCCGTGGGCTCAGGCAATCCACTCACCTCGGCCTCCCAAAGTGCTAGAATTATAGGCATGAGCCACTGCACCCAGGCTTAATTAAAAAAAATTTTTTTTAATTTGGAGTCTCACTCCTTCACCCAGGCTGGAGTGCAGTGGCACGCACACTCACAACCACCCCAGTGTCAACCTGCAGAGCTCTAGCGGTCCTTCTGCCTCAGCCTTCCGAGTAGCTGGGACTGCAGACACACACTACCACGCTGGCTATTTTTTATTTTATTGTAGAAATGAGGTCTCGCCAAGTTGCCCAGGCTGGTCTCGAACCTGTGGGCTAAGGCAATCCACTCACCTCAGCCTCCCAAAGTGCTGGGATTCATAGGCTGAGCCACCAAGCCCTGCCTAAATTAAATTTTAAAAGCTTCCATATTGAGCAGCAAAGTTCTAGGCCAGAAAGCTACGACTGGACTGAGCTTTCAAGTGTTCCAAGTACATGTGGGCTGGAAGATTCTGGTCTCATGGGAGACCTTGGCCGACCCCACATTGACCTTTAGTCTCTACTGTGTCCTCTTCCGCCCCTCAGCATGCTCATCATGTCAGGGACCCCCAGGTTAAGCCTGCAGGTGATGTGGAGGTAGGAGTGGCCTGAAAAAGGCTTCGATGTGCTGGTACCTGTGGGCTGTGGAGGGCTTAGGGGTTTTCCGGAGCAGGAGCCAGCCAGAGTTGTGCCTGGAAGGCCCCGTAGCCAGGGATGAATGGGCCCATGGTGGGCCGGCTCTCCAGGACGGCTGGACACTTGGCTCCCAGCCACCCCTCACCTCTTAAGCTCATGGCTAAAGCGGGCCTGTTTCAGGGACAGTGACTCAGTCTCCTCCATCCACTGATTCTTTGGTTGGGAATGATTTACCAAGGGGAGAAAATCCCTGTATAGTGTGACGCGTTTGGGGACCTTGTGTGAAAACAGGCTGTGGCCGCGTGTTCCTTTGAAGAGGTTGGCGGCCGGGGTGAAGGTTGGCTTGGGCCCCGCACCGAGGCCGGCGACTCCGGGAGTGGACTACTGGGAGGAAGGGTGACGTCAGCCCTGATCTTTGCGCCGCTCGCTTGAGCAACCTGACCCGCCTCCTCCTCCAGGAGCCGTGCCCACTGGCTGCTGGCCCGACTTGCGGTGGGCGGGGCCTTCCCATGAAGTGGGAGGGCGGGGTGTAGGCAGCCAGTGACAGCGGAGGCCGGCATATCTCGTGCGAGTCTCCGCAGGCCGGCATCATTTGGGGAACCTGCTCCCGACGGCGCCCGGCAGCCCGCCAGCATGCTCTGCCTGTGCCTGTACGTGCCGCTTATCGGGGAGGCCCAGACAGAGTTCCAGTACTTCGAGTCCAAGGGTCTTCCCGCCGAGCTGAAGTCCATTTTTAAGCTCAGCGTCTTCATTCCCTCCCAGGAGTTCTCCACCTACCGCCAGTGGAAGCAGGTCTGTGTGGTGGCCGCGTCTTGGGAGGGACATGCGTTTGACCCGCGTTTGTTGAGTGAATGGCTGAGCGGCCGCCTTAGAGTGCGCATGTTCCCCTCTGCCGAGAGAAAAGAATGTCTGAAATGCGGGAGCTCTTTCCCCGGTTGTCGTGTGGCTGTGGTCGGCAGAAGGTGTACGTCACAGGAATGACTAGTTTTCACATGACTTCCAAGGAAGGCTGGAATTTAGCGAAGGCACTTGTGGAAGATGGACTCTAAGAAAGGAACTTCCTTTTGCTTGGGGATGTGGGGGTTGTTCCTGAGAAGTGCAGGGCCAGGAACAGACCTGGGGGCAGTCCAGCTTCTGCGGGGGGTTTTTCTCCGAACTTGGGGGTGGGGAGAACAGAGGCAGAGACTCCTCTTTGGAAGCCTAGAGGTTGGTTGCTCCAGAGTAGAGCTGACCGTGCACCTGTGAGCTGGTGGAGCTGTGCCCTGGGTGAGGAGGTGAGAGGAGCCCCCACCTTCTAGATCAAACCTCCCTGTGGAGCAGGGACTCAGCAGGGACTGTGCCCACCTTAAAGATGGGGAAACTGAGCCACCGAGGTGGGGGAGTCATGTGCCCCCCTCTACTCCTTCGTTAATCATGTTCCACACTGGCTGCCAGGGAAGGTCAGACCAGGTGCACTTGGGGATTTGCATGTCCAGGGAAGGGGACAGAAAGGAGGCCCAGCCCTTTTGAGATAGAAGCAGGCACTTTGAGAACACTTTGAAACCAGCTGCAGGGAGCACATTCTCGGGTTGTCTGTCATAGCAACCACTCCAGTAAGGCACATGTCTCACCTTGGTATAGGTGACCGGGCACCAGAGCTCTGTGCTTAAAGTTCTTTCTAAATGTCAACTCTTTCTACTGCTGTCAGAAGTCTGGAGTGGTCACCCTGTAGGTAGTTTGTGTCCCTCTTGGCCGAGAGCACAAATGCCCACAAGAAGTTAGACATAACCTCAGATGGCTGATGAAGGTATCTGTCCAGGCCTCCCTCCTCAGCACGGTTGGTGGCTGAGGAATCACAGGAAGCCAGCAAGTGGTTCTGGGTGTTGTCTAAAAGAGATCATCTTGGAAGGCTGAGCGGAAGGATCGCCAGGGCCCAACAGGTCGACAGTGGGGTGGCCGTGAGGGTGCCACTGCACTCCAGCCTGGGCAACGGAGTGAGACTCCAACTCAAAAAAAAAAGAGAGGCCACAATTGTGCTCTTTCGAGAGTGTGAGCTGACCACTAGTCCATTTCTGAACCCCAACTGGTTCAAAAGACATTGGAACCCATGCATATTTGGTGATAGTGAATGGATCTCTCACCAGGAGAATCGGGGACACAGGGAAACCATAAGTAACCATTTCCTTGGGAGATTCTAATTCTAATTTGGGGTTCTAGATTCGGGTGTTGCTGAGTTGGAATGACTCATGTTCATCCCCACATTCTGCAGGTTAGGGTTAGGTGGCAGCAGGATCTACAGGGAGGTGGCCCAAGAGTCCAACAGGCTGGGTTTGCATCCCGCCCACCACTTCCCTTGCTGTGTGACCTTGTGAAAGACTTAGCCTCTCTGAAGTCCTGTTTGCCTCTCTGTAAAGTGGGGGAAATGACAGTATCTACTGCCTGGAGCTGTTTGAGAGGGTGAGTGGATCACTAGGAGGAAGCATTTAGCTCGGCCTGCAGCCCCTGCTGAGTGCTGAGAAAGTCTGTTCTTTTGTGGAAGTCTTGCTTGCTGAGCATCTAGAACCAGCTATAGCTGCCGAGCAAGGTCCACCTCCTCAGGATGCTGAGGGTCCTGGAACTGCATGGCCGAGAAACAGGATCTCAGAGCCTCTTCAGTTACTCACGTGGTTTGCAGTGAGTGACTGAGAGAGCTGGGTTGGCTGCATCCCTGCTTCCCTGGGCCCGGGGACTGGCAGTGCCATTGAGCACATGCTCTTGGCTCCTACCATCTCCAGCCTCCAGAGTGCTCTCTGGCAGTGTTTCTGCCAAGCAGGCATTGGTTAAGACCAGCTCTGCCCCATATTTTCACCCTGGCCACCGAAGTGTTCTTGGGCTTATGCCACTGTTAGGGAGAAAAGAGCAAGCCCCAGCGTTCCTGATGAAGTCTGGGTGCTGAGGCCATCCCGCGACTCAGTAGGGAGCATGTAAGGGTGAGGCCTGGCACCAGGGACGGTGCGGCAGGGGACCCAGGCAGCTGACCCTGCTGCACAACAAGCTAGTCTTGAGCCTGACAAAGCGCCAACCCGCTCTGTTGGCCTCTGTCTGGAGGGCCCCTCCTGGGGGCTCCTTTTCCCTCTCGGCTTGTGAAGGAAGCAAGATAGGTCCTTGTTTGAGTCCTGGCCAGCACTTGATCTAAGTGGCAATTCTGGCATGTGACTAAATTGCTGTGGTAGCTTGGGAGTAGACAAGCATCTTGGGTCATTGGGTCACCCGTGTTCATGGATTAGTGCAGTTGTTTCCTGGGGGAGGGGGCCCCATGACAGATGAGGAGCTAAAACACAAAACCTTGCGTTTGTTTTCCAGAAAATTGTACAAGCTGGAGATAAGGACCTCGATGGGCAGCTGGACTTTGAAGAATTCGTCCATTATCTCCAAGATCATGAGAAGAAACTGAGGCTGGTGTTCAAGAGTTTGGACAAGAAGAATGACGGTAAGCGCTGCCCACAGAGCCGCCACTGGCCGGCCTTGCGCCCCCTTCACCTGCGTCGCTCCTGCTCAGGCCTTTGTTGTTTCAGGACGCATTGATGCCCAGGAGATCATGCAGTCCTTGCGGGACCTGGGAGTAAAGATATCTGAACAGCAGGCAGAAAAGATTCTCAAGAGGTGAGTGCTTAGCCAGCGTCTGCGTTCGTTCGAGCAAGTGATGAAAGAAAGGCCCTTGGACTCACCCTGTGGTGCCACTCACCATATTGACCCGGTTGCTCTGAACTTGGCCTTCTTGTGCTTGGAAAGGATGAATAAGTAACCCTTCCCAGAGACTGGCCTCGCCCCAGGCCTGCAGGCCGCCCCGTATTTGAAGAATCACAGATCACCTGGAAGTATGCCCATCTACCAGCGACCCATGAAGGGAAAAGACCGGTGGGGGGGGGAGTGGGCCTCAAGTAGGTGAAAGGCCAGCAGGGCACACCCCTCCCTGTTAGGGAGGGGAGAGGTTCGCACACGGCCTGGATCTGGGGTGGATTTCTCCCACCCTAGTAACTTGCTGTTAACGCTGCAGTGAGACGTGCCACCCCAAAGATAGCTCCCTGGTGAGGGCCAGTTACCAAGATGTCCCAGAATCTGCTTTCCATCCTAGTCGAGCCTTCCCACAGTCTTGCGGTTCGAACGCTGGCTGATCCTCAGGAACAGCAGCCTCTATCACCCGCTCCCTGGGCCCATCGCTGGGGGGACCCCGTCCTTGTGCTGCACTGTACTCCAGCGTCTTTAGGTGTGTGCTTGCTTCACTAACCTGCTTCCAGCACTTACCTGTGTTGTTTCTCCTCTCTCTTCTGCATTCTCCTTTGTCTGTCTGTCAGAATACGAATGGGCCACTTCTGGGGCCCTGTCACCTAGTAAGTATCCATGTCGCCCATGCCTGCCTCCCTCTTTGACTTCTTTGCCCGATCGGAATGGGGTTCTCGTGGGCCATTGGATTCCCGTTTTTGTGCACTTCGGGGTGTGGAGCCACCCTGCCCTTTGTCACAGTGGCCACACCACCTGCCCTGGGCTGGCCTGGAGGTGGGATATGCAGGTGACAGATGGGTATGTTCACACGCGGACGACCTCATTCTGTCTCGCAGCATGGATAAGAACGGCACAATGACCATCGACTGGAACGAGTGGAGAGACTATCACCTCCTGCATCCCGTGGAGAACATCCCTGAGATCATCCTTTACTGGAAGCATTCCACGGTGAGCCTGCACTCCCAGGCCTGAGTGCATCTGCTCTGTCATCCGCTTTCTCTGCCACCTGCTCACAGGGGCCCCATGACCCAACACACCAGTCAGTCATCCTCATCCTGGCATGGGGCAGGACTGTCCCCTCCTGCCAGTCCAGTAGAGCCATCCACAGTCTCCCTTTGTTCCCATATACAAGGTCCCCTCTACCAGGACTCCCCTCTGTCCCCACGTACTACTGTTCTTGATGAGCCATTTCAAATATCCCTTCCCCCAACACTTCCTGTTCTCCCAAAACTGGTATGTCCTTCCTCCCTGGGGGTCAGGGTGGAGGGGAAGAAGCTACTCCCCAGAGAGCACATAGGTAGGTCTACTAAGTGTCCATCCCCCCCCCATTACCCTATTGTTTGTCATTTCTCTCTATGGCAAAAGATGACGTCCCCACAGCCGCATACTTGCTGCCTTTTATTTCCTGTCCATTGTGGTTTCATGTTCAGAAACATAGTTCATAGGTCAGGCATGGTGGCTTACACCTGTAATCCCAGCACTTTGGGAGGCTGAGGCAGGAGGATTGTTTGAGCCCAAGAGTTCAAAACCAGCATGGGCAACATAGCAAGACCCTGTTTCAGAAAATCAAGAAGCCAGGTGTGGTGGCATGTGCCTGTAGTCCCAGCCACTCAGGAGACCAAGGTGGGAAGATTGCCTGAGCCCAGGAATCAGAGGCTGCAGTGAGTTGTGTAGTCATGCCACCACACTCCAGCCTGGACAACCCCGCCTCCAAAAAAAACGAAGGAAATACAGCTCTGTGTGACCCTCCCTGCCTGTGAGCCCCTCCTGATGTGCAGCCTTATCCCCCTTGGACTGATGGCTCCAGGGGTGAGGGGAGGCTAGAGATGTTCCTTCTGTGCTGCCAAGCCAGTGCTTGGGTGATATTAAGTGGCCCAGCTCCTGGGAACAGCTGGCAAAGTCTCTGGCCTACAACTCTGGGTCAGAGAAACCTGGATGCTACCTGGAGAGAGGGCATTACGCAGGTGACAAGCCCTCATGTGTGCTGAGGCCTTGCATAATGTTCTGCCAGCGTGGTCTGGTTACACAGCAGGTTTCAGGAGGCTTTTACCCGACCTGATCCTTTGGTGAGGCCAGCCCAGGGATCCGATGGAGGCCTTTTAAGCTGTTCTGGCAGCATTGGAAAGGGCTGCGGTGGTTTTGTAACTGGCCCCTTCAGCTGTGCTCAGCTGAGGTGCTGTGTGCTCGCTTCTCCGGGGCTGAGGTGGGGGAGAGCTCTGCTGCCCGCACGCTCAAGGGGAAGGGTCCCAGTGGGCTTCCTCCTGAATAAGGCTTGTCTCTGCTGGTCTTCCTCATAGATCTTTGATGTGGGTGAAAACCTCACTGTCCCCGATGAGTTCACAGTGGAGGAGAGGCAGACGGGGATGTGGTGGAGACACCTGGTGGCCGGAGGTGGGGCAGGGGCCGTCTCCAGAACCTGCACAGCACCCCTGGACCGACTCAAGGTGCTCATGCAGGTATGCAGGATCGGAGGCCCCAGGCCACTGGTGTTGCCTCGGGGTCACTGGCAGACGGGTCCGCCTCTCTTGACTGGGCCCTGCTTCAGGCCCAAGCTTTTCTAACTCAATAAATTAGATGGAAATTACTTCTCAGATCCACTCTAGTGACCTATTATGCACAGTGGATCTAATTTTATCTGAGGCTCTTAAGCCAGGCATCACATTACAGGGCCTCATGGGGACAGGTGAAACCAGTGAGACTGGGTGAGGCAGGAACTGATTGCCTTAAGTACATCTTGTGTGGGGTGCCCATGGAGGGGTAGGGGGTGGAGCCAGCAGATCCTCACCTGAGCCGATGCCAGTGGGAAGCAGTAGTATTACCTTGGCCAGACGCAAATCCACGTTCACAGGGCAGAGATAAGCTGGGCTGATGTCAGACCGAATTGTGAAACCGACCCACACGACGACACTCTGGTGGACTTTGATATCTGTCTGAACAGTGACAGGCCACCCCTGTCCCCTTGCTTGCGTCTAGCACTTTTTGTTCTAGGGACCCAGCACTGAAGAGGCAGCCTCCTTTCCCTTCCCCCATGCCCTGTTGGGCCTCTCTGTGTGGTGCTGAGAGCTTTGACTTGGGCTTGGACTCTGCCCATGGCGCCACCCAGCTTCCTCCCTCCTGGCTGTGTGGCCTTGGGCAAGTGACCGGAACCTCCTTCCTCCATGAAAATAAGGGGCTCCAACAATTGTCTTATCCTGTTTTTCTAACAATTCTCAGGAATGCAGTAGGCATTAAAAGCAATCCTTGGGTGAAATGCCACAATGCCTGGAATGTGCTTTGAAGTAACCCAGCAGGGCTGGGAGCAGCAGGAGCCAGCATTGGTTGTGATTTACTCATTGGAGGCGCATTTTATAATTATGTTTTTGAATATGTTTGAGTCCGATTCTTTTTTAATTTCAAAAAGTAGTCCTATGGAGATGTTTAGCATGATGTTGCCTCAGCACATGCTGAGCAAAACCCAGGGCCCAGTATGGGGCTCACGCTTGTCATCCCAGCACTTTGTGGGGGGCCAAGGTGGGAGAATTGCTTGAGCCCAGGCATTCAAGACTATTCCAGGCAACACGGCAAGACCTTGACTCTACACAGATTTAAAAATTAGCCTGTAGTCCCAGCTCCTCGGGGGGCTGAAGTGGGAGGCTCAGAGTCCAGGAAGTCAAGGCTGTAGTGACCTGGGGTCGCGCCACTGCAGTCCAGCCTGGGTGACTGAGTGACACTCTGTCTCAAAAAGAAAAATCTCATGGAACGTGACTGAGCCATGTTTGAGTCTCATAGTGTCATTAGTCTTCAGAGCACCAAGAAGGAAAAGCCTCCCTGCCAGCCATGATCTGTTGGCCAGGAGAAGAGGCTCTGGGCTGGATGGCAGCCCTGTGGCCTGGCTGGGCTGTGCCTGACCAGCTTTCTTTCCCCCCTCAGGTCCATGCCTCGCGCAGCAACAACATGTGCATTGTTGGGGGCTTCACTCAGATGATTCGAGAGGGGGGCGCCAAGTCCCTCTGGCGGGGCAATGGCATCAACGTCCTCAAGATAGCCCCTGAGTCGGCCATCAAATTCATGGCGTATGAGCAGGTGAGGACCTGGCTCCCCGGGGAGAATGACCTGGCAGCAGCTGCTGGCTGGGCTTCTGGACCTGGAGCCAGCTGTGGTACCCAGGGAACAGCAGGGTGAGGCAGAAGGCCTGACCTGATGCCAGGCCCACTCTGTGCCGGGTACTCCGGTCTTGGCGAAAATGGCCTGGCTCCCTGAGGAAGGGTGGGCAGGAGCAGGTGCTTTGGTCTCTGGCCATGTTCGTGCGTTCATTGGCTCCCGGTTCTAGATCAAGCGCCTTGTTGGGAGTGACCAGGAGACTCTGCGCATTCACGAGAGGCTGGTGGCAGGGTCCTTGGCAGGGGCCATCGCCCAGAGCAGCATCTACCCGATGGAGGTGAGGGGCCACCCTGTCCTGGCAGGCATGGGCAGGCATGGGCGGGCACGAGGGGAGGCTCAGGCTGTGCTCACCCTTCCTGCCGGGCAGGTCCTGAAGACGCGCATGGCCCTGCGGAAGACGGGCCAGTACTCGGGCATGCTGGACTGCGCCAGGAGGATCCTGGCCAAAGAGGGGGTGGCTGCCTTCTACAAAGGCTACGTCCCCAACATGCTGGGGATCATCCCCTACGCTGGCATCGACCTGGCCGTCTATGAGGTGAGGCCCCAGAGGACAGACTCAGAACCCCCATGCCCATCCAGCCTGTTGTCTCCCTCCCTGAAGCGCCACTGGGGATGGTTATTATGGGAAATGGCACCAGAGACTGTGTGCCCCGGGCTCACCTGTCATCTGCAAGGCTCTCCTTCACCCCGCCCTCCTCCAACAACCTCCTGAGCAGCTCCTATGAGCCCCGCCCCGGGTTCCACTCCTCAGAGGCCTAACAGGCAGGCTAATGGGCCCCCAGCAGGCTCCAGGCAGACCCCAGAAGTCAGGGGCTCTGCATGAGGGAGGGGGCGCTCCCTCCACCTTATCCCCACTCCCTGTCCTGTGACAGCAGACACAAGGGCAGGCAGGCCAGGAGCTTAGGGAGGCCCAGCCCAGGCTCTGTGATCGGGTTACAGCAGCCTCCCTGGGTGTTCAGGAAGTTCAGAAACCGCCCTATCTTGCTGCCTCTCTTGCTCCTTTTGGGGCTCACACCCTCGCTCCTTTCCCCTCCCAGACTCTCAAGAACGCCTGGCTACAGCGCTATGCAGTGAACAGTGCAGACCCCGGCGTGTTTGTGCTCCTGGCCTGTGGCACCATGTCCAGCACCTGTGGCCAGCTGGCCAGCTACCCGCTGGCCCTGGTCAGGACCCGGATGCAGGCGCAAGGTAAGGCAGTCCTGGCCCCTCCCCAGGGGCTGTCTCCCGGGCAGGCTGGACTGGGGGAAGTCCAGAAGTGCCTGACGGGGCTCTCTTGGCAGCCTCCATCGAGGGCGCCCCGGAGGTGACCATGAGCGGCCTCTTCAAGCAGATCCTGCGGACCGAGGGGGCCTTCGGGCTGTACCGGGGGCTGGCCCCCAACTTCATGAAGGTCATCCCGGCCGTGAGCATTAGCTATGTGGTATACGAGAACCTGAAGATGACCCTAGGCGTGCAGTCGCGGTGACGGGAAGGGGCCGCCCGGCCTTGCTGTTCCTGGGCTCAGCCCGGGATGTGGAGCATCTCATTCTGTGAATGTGCCAACACTACGCTGACTTCACCAAGCTGTGAAACCTGGGATGCGCCGGGGGTGGGGAGAAGGCAGGCCCGTCAGTGTGTCCTGCTGGCCCCGGCAGACTCTGCGTCGGTTCCAGGGAAGACCTGTGGACGCTCCTCAGGTCCAGGGGCCAGCAGGGTCCTGCTGACGCGCGTAGGGACAGATCGCCTGCAGTGCCTGCCACATAGCGAGCTTGGGGGCCGGCTTAGTGCTTCCATCTCGTCCTTGCAGCCTAATGTTGGCCACAGGCCCTGTGCCCTGGCCTGCTGAGCAGTCCCTTACACCCCTGCTTCCTTCCTTTCTGCTGACGTCATGCCAGGAGGGGCTACCAGCCTGCTGCCTGCCCTTCCCCTCAATCCATGGTGAAGCTGTCCCTGACCTGCTCATCGATGCCAGCTTGCTGTGTGGGAAGGAGGGCAGGGTCTGGCTTTCCTGCTTGCCTCCCCAGCCCTGCTTTGGGGCACCAAGCCCACCAACAGCGGGCCCTGGGTGTGTGTGCATGCAGGGGCGCGGCTGCAGGCGTAGGACGCATGGCTTCAAAACGGCAGGAGAGTGCTGGCACCTCATGGCACCCTGAGCTGGCCCGGATGCTGTCATGACTGGCACCAGCCTGAAACCAAACCCACTGTCCCCACTGTGGCACAAGGACAGCGGAGGTCAGCGTCTGGGCCCTGGAGAGAGAAGGGAGCGGTATTGAAGGCCTTAATTACGTATACTGGGAAGGGCGTTTTGTCCAGGAAGGCGTGCTGGACAGGAGCAAGCTGTGCTTCCGGCAGGGGGAGATGAGGAAGGGGCATCAGCTGACTGCACAGAAAGTCGGTTTCTACACCAGCCGGGGTTCGAATCCAATCCCACCTGGGGTGAAGTGGGACCAGCCTCACATTCCACTCATGTGACGTGTCACACTGCTTGGAGCCTATTTATTTTGTATTTATTTGAACAGAGTTATGTCCTAACTATTTTTATAGATTTGTTTAATTAATAGCCTGTCATTTGCAAGTTCATTTTTTTATTCATATTTATGTTCATGGTTGATTGTACTTTCCCGACACCACCTGGTGGGGTGGGGTGGGGAGAGGAGAGAAGAAGGGTCTTGGGAGGAACCCTTCCCACTGCCATGGCACCTGTGTCCTGTCTGTCCAAAGAAATTCCTCTCAGGCCTGGAGGCAGGAGAGAGGCGAGTCCTTTGGTGGTAGAGGAGGGGGGCCTTGCCCCCAGGAAGTCTGGGGATCACAGGGTTGATGGGGGGTGGAGAGAGGGCGAACCCCAACATTGAAGGCAGAAGTACAGTCATTTCCTGGACTGGAAAGGCTTCTTTCTTTCACCCTTTTTGAATGACGAGGCAGTGAGGTGCCTTCAGTGTGAACCTGGGGTGCTGGTGGAGGGATGAGGGGCCAGCTCCCTCCCTCCCAGCCCCCTGCTGCCCTTGCTCAGTGACGCTGGCCAGCCGGCAGTTTCACAGCTGCCCTTCATTCCTTCCACCAGAATGGCCGATGAGGACACCTCAGCAGGATGCAAAGATCAATGCAAAAATTACATTCTCTATAAATATATATAGTTAGAACTGGAACTTGTCAAAAAGCAAATTAAGAACGAATTGGAAGTTGTCATTGAAAACAGCCTTCTAATAAAGTTGTTTCAAAGCTGACAATGGAGCCAGGAGTCTTCTGATCCGGGTGTGGGAGGCTTGGGGATGCTGGCTTGTGGGGAAAGAAATCCATTTTTCTTCTCCAAAGCTCAGGCAGTGGCCCCTGTCAGCTTCTTGGGGATACTCCCTCTTTGGTAGGAATTCTTTAGATTTGAGTTGCTCTGATGAGGTGCCAGTGACACGAGTTGCTGTCTTAAGTGGTCCTCAGCCTGTTGGGCCAGACAGTCCTTCCCTGCACTAGAAGTGCCATCTTCAGCCGGGTGCAGTGGCTCATACCGGTAACCCCAGCACTTTGGGAGGCCAAGGCGGGAGGATTGCATGTCGAGGCCAACCTAGGCAACATAGCAAGACCTCATCTCTACAGAAAAAAACCAAAAAAAACTAGCCAGGCATAGTGGTGTGCACCACAGTCTCAGCTACTCAGGAGGCTAGGGCAGAAGGATCGCCTGAGTGCAGGAGGTCAAGGCTGTGGTAAGCCATGATCATGCCATTGTATTCCAGCTCGGGTGGCAGAGGGAGACCCTGACTCAAAAGGGGGCTATCTTCACAGGACACCACTGGGCTTTTCTCTCCCCAGGCTGTCCCTTGGCCCAGGCCTCTCCTTCCTACCCACACTCGCTTAGTAACCTCATCTCACTCAAGATTACACTCAGTGTCTATATTCAGATGACTCTTGTTTCATGCTTGGACTTACTCCAGCTTCACCAATCCAGCTGTGAACTCTACTCGCCACATAAAAGGCTAACAGGCAGCCAGGCACAGTGGCTCACATCCGCAGTCCTGTGACGACTAAAAAGACAGTCTCCGTATCCCATCATCAACCATCAACAGCCCCTATCCCTTGGCCTGTCAAGTTCCCTTGAAAAACCCTACTTGCCAGGTGTGGTGGCTCACGCCTGTAATCCCAGCCATTTGGGAGGCAGAGGCAAGAGGATTGCTTGAGCCTAGGGCTTCAAGACCAGTGTCCCTACAATAAATAAATAAATAATTAGGCATGGTGGTGCATACCTATAGTTCCAATTACTTGGAAGGCTGAAGGAAAGATCACATGAGCCCAGCAGGTAAAGGCTGCAGTGGACAGGAGCACGCCACCACATTCCAGCCTGGGTGACAGAGTGAGACGCCTACTCAGAAGGAAAAAAAAAAAATTATTCTCTGAATTTTTGAGAAAGCAGATTTGAGAGATATCTCCCACCCTCCTGTCTCAGCTGTTTTGTGATATTAAACTCTAGCAGGTATGGGAACCCGGCCAGGCTGTAGCAGTGTCCTCATAAGAAGGAAATTTAGCAAAGACATGCACAGAGAGACGCAGGGAGGACACCACGTGACGACAGAGATTGAAGTGATACACCTACAGGTCAAACGAGTATTGTCAGCAGCCACCAGAAGCTAGGAGGCATAGGGCAGATTCTTCTGAGACCCTCAGAAGCGATGATCCTGCCCACACCTTGACTGCATTCCCCTGGCCTCCTGAACTGAGAAGAAATACTGTTATAAGTGTGCCACGTGTGTGCCACGTTTGCAGTCATTTGTTGGAACAACCCTGGGAACGGTCATGCCCTTGTTTCAGTGACTTGTTGGAGGGAATGGGTGTGTCACTTCCCAGTCATCAGGCCTCCCTGATCTGCTCTCCCACCCTGCTCAGGCCTGGTCCTCAAATCTCTCCAGCTGGAAGCCTTCTGCAGCAGGAGGTTAACCTGGGGGTCTTTGAGGGCATGCAGCATGGAGTCCCACAGAGCAAACCACCCTGTGGCTCTCATGCTTCTCCACCCCTCCTTCCCATCACCAAAGAGCAGAATTTTTTTTTTTTTTTTGGAGTCAGAGTCTCACTCCGTCACCCGGGCTGGGGTGCTGTGGCACACTCACAGCCAGCCCAGCCTCAACCTACTGGGCTCTGGCAATCCTTCCGCCTCAGCCTTCCAAGCAGCCGGAATTACAGGTGCACGCTACCATGCCTGGCTAATTTTTGATTTATTGTAGAGAAGAGGTCTCGCTAAGTTGCCCGGGCTGGTCTCAAATCCTCGGGCTCAGGCAATCCACTCGCCTCGGCCTCCCAAAGTGCTGGGATGACAGACTGAGCCACTGCAGCCGGCCTTTTATTTGAGTAGAAGTCTCACTGTCGTCCAGGCTGGAGTGGGGTGGCATGCTCACGGCCACAACAGCCTCATCCTGCTGGGCTCGAGATTCTTCTGCCTCAGCCTTCCAAGGAGTCAGAACTACAGGCGGGCGCTACCACGCCTAGCTAATTTTTGATTTATTGTAGAGACAAGGTCTCGCCAAGTTGCTGGGGCTGGTCGCAAACCTGCAGGCTCAGGCAACCTACTCACCTCAGCCTCCCAAAGTGCTGGGATGACAGCCTGCGCCACTGTGCCTGGCCAAGAGCAGCCATTTGAACGCTGCTGAGCTTCCTCATGTTTCTCTGGCAATTCACTTTCATTTACCCTTCGATCCCCAGCCACAGGCAGAACCCGTTTCTCATTGCTTTACAGCCCCCTCCCCAGCTTGTTTTGTACTAATTAGCTTTTCTGTCCCAAGTATTTGCTTCCAGCAGCAAGAAGCCAAGTTAACCTAATCAGCCCTTGTGACCTTCATAACACAAACAGACCCCAGCAACGTGGCAACATTATGTGACCAGCCCATCTGCCTGCCGTCCATCACCTGCCATCAGACCTGTGCTCACCTGCTCCTTTGTGATGACAAACAGACCACCACCAACCTCCTTAACGACCTGCCCCCATCAAAGGGAAGGTTTAAAAGACATTCAAACTCAGACAGCAGCTGCCATTGCTTTTGTTAAGTTCTGCCCAGGCTGTGTGTTCTTTGAGCTCTGGTTGGGCCATGTTTTCCTAAACTTTGGCCCCCACTCCTACCTTGGGGAGGTGAATCTCCTCTCTTTCTCCAGTTTACTTTCTATATAAACTATATTTTCCAGTCTAACTTCTGTGCAATTTTTTTGCATCTTACGCACGGCACCGGATGGTGGCGGTCCCACCCACCTGGCCTCTGACCTAACACTTTTTCTTTTCCCTTTCTTTTTTTTTTGAGTTGGGATTCTCATTCTGTCTTCCAGGCTGGAGTGAAGTGGCACGATCATAACTCACCACAGCCTTGACCTCCTGGGCTCAGGCAGTCTTCCCACTTCAGCCTCCTCAGTAGCTAGGACTACAAGCATGGGCCCCCATGCCTGGTTAATTTTTTTTTTTTTTTCATACAGATGGGGGGTCTTACTATGTTGCCCAAGTTGGTCTCGAACTCCAGGGCTCAAGCGATCCTCCCACCTTGGCCTCCCAAAGTACTGGGATTAGTACTGGCGTGCGCCATTGCACCTGGCCCGTTGGTCCCTTAAGCCTGAGGGGGCACTGCCCGTGAGGACATCATTTAGCCCTGAGCAGCTCTAGGAAGGGCTGGCTGCTGCCATGTGCCCATTTCACAGTTGCAGAAACTAAGACTCCAGGAAGGAATGCAGGTTAGCGGGCCCCTGACTGGCATGCTGCGGGCATGGGGATGAACATGGGGTGGGCTCCACTGAGGCTGCCCACCAGGGGCCACCGGAGGCTAGAACCATGCCGCGACCCTCCTGTGGGACCTTCATGAGATTGGGTGTGCCAAAGAGACGGACACTCCTCGCCTCCAGAGAGGGGCTCCTGGCTGTCCAGGTGGTCACAGAGAACCTGGGAAGTGTTGGGCCTCTCTGAGCTTGTTGTCTCGCTGGCAAGATGGGCAAATGCCTTCCTGACAGCTCATGGGGAAGGGACTTGTCTGGGGGCGGGCGAAGGGTATATAGTGAAAGATTCAGCCAGCTTTGCTGACACTGAAGCCCCAGGCTCACCCCGGGCTGCCCGCAATCCAGATCTCACTGGCCTGAGCGGGGTTGGAATGTAGGGGAAGGGTGGAGAGAGGAGGAGCCGGTGTGCCGACCAGTTGCGGACCTTGGTCCCTGTCCTTAGGGGCCGAGGAGGCAGCAGGAGTAGACAGCGTGGCCCGGCTGGCTGACTGGGAGGGGCATGATGGGGCAGAGGAGAGAAACCAGGAATAAGGCTGGGCTTGGTGGCTCGTGCCTGTAATCCCAGCACTTTGAGAGGCTGAGGCCGGGAAATCGCCTGAGGCCAGGAGTTTGAGATCAGCCCAGGCAACATAGTGAGACCTTGTCTCTACAAAGTAAAAATCAAAAAATTAGCCGGGCATGGTGGTGCGCGCACCTGTAGTTCTAGTTACTTAGGAGGTTAAGGAAGAAGGATCACCTGAGACCAGGAGACTGAGGCTGCAATGAACTGTGAGCATGCCACTGCACTCCAGCCTGGGCAACCGAGTGAGACCCCGACTCAAAAGAAGAAGGCAAGAATAGCACCCACATCTGGCAGATGGGTAAACGGAGGCCAAGGAGAGCCCAAGGCCTGCCCCAGTACCCCAAGGGGCAAGATAATCCGAGGCAGCCTCCTCTGGGCTTCCCAGAACATGGGGCTGGGCAGGGAGCAGCACAGGAAATGAGCTCTCCTGTCATTTGCTGTCACCCTTCAGCACGGGCCCTGCAGCCCGGAAGAAGCCTTTATCTCCCATAGCAGCTGTTGAGGCTGATGTGAGAGGGACTCTCACCATGCCAGCACCCACACCAACAGTGTGGGGCACCCTCGCTGAACACAGGAGCCCAACCCATCATTTACAGATGAGGAGACAGACTGGAACTGGGACCTGCCCAGGTCCCCAAGCCCTGTAGCTGTTTCTCTGCCCTGTCTTCACTTGGCTTAAATCATGAGTGCTGACCAGGTGCAGTGATCCACGCCTGTAATCCCAGCACTTTGGAAGACAAGGCGGGAGATTTTTTTTTTTTTTTTGGAGATGGAGTCTCACTCTGTTGCCCAGGCTGGAGTGCAGTGGAATACTCCCAGCCACCGCAGCCTTGACCTGCTGGGCTCAAGCGATTCTTACGCCTCAGTTCTTCCAAGTATCTGGAACCACAGGCGTGTGCCATCACACCTGGCTAATTTTTTTTTATTTATTGTAGACACGAGGTCTTGCCAAGATACCCAGGCTGGCCTCAAACACTTGGGCTCTCGCCTCTGCCTCCCAAAGTGCTGGGATTACAGGCATGAGCCATCATGCCCGGCTAGGAAGGTTGCTTGAGCCCAGGAGTTTGAGGCTAGCCTGAACAACATAGCAAGACCTCGTCTCTAAAATAAAATAAAATCATGAGTGCTCTGGACACCAGTGACCACACACTTAATGACAAGACACCAAGTTAGTCTCTTGCCATCCCGGAGGCCCAAGTCCAAGCGGTTTCACTGGGTTGAAATGGAGATGTTAGCAGGGCTGGTGCCTCCAGGGGGCCCTTGAGAGAATCCGGTTCCATCTGGCCAGTCGAGCCTCAGCGCTTCCACCATGACATGGCCTCCTCCTCCTCATCAAATCTCTCTCTGCCTCCTCCTTGTAAGACACCTGTGATTACCTTTAGGGCCACCTGGAGAATCTCCCGGCTCAAATCATTCATTTAATCACATCCACCAATTTCTTTACCACATAAGGTAACACTCACAGGTTCCAGGGAATAGGACCTGGGGATACCAGAGAGCCCACCACAGCATGGCTCTCCATCAGACGCTGCCCATCACAATCTTTTCCGTGCCACTGGTTAAATAAACCAGGGAACAGTCATACACGGCACTGGGTGTGCTTTGGAGACCAACACAATCATTAGGAAGGATGAGGAGGGCCCCTGGAATACCAGCACTTTGGGAGACTGAGGCAAAAGGATCACTTGAGTCCAGGAGTTTGCGACCAGACTGGGGAACATAGCAAGATCTCGTCTCTATAAGAAAACAAATAAAAGATTAGTTGGGAGGTGAGCACCTGTAGTCCCAGCTACTCGAGAAGCTGGAGTGGGCTGCAGTGAGCTATGATCACTGCACTCCAGCCTGGGCAACAGAGCGAGACCCTATCTCTAAACAAACAAACAAAGAGAGATATATCAAAACATAATATATATTAAAGATAGATGAACTAGTATGTCTGTATGTGTGTGCAGTATATATAGGTTAAATATAAAATGAATATGTAAGTTAAATATGAAAATGAACTACATATGGGGAGATACCTCTTACCAACAAGGTGCCTGAACGAAGCATATTTGTATACCTAACCCTTAACTGTACCCCACAATATCATTTTTAAAAATTGATTAAAATAAATAAAATAAAATAATAAATTTTTTTAAAAAATGAACTACATAAAAAATAGGCCGGGCATGGTGGCTCACGCCTATAATCCTAGCACTGTAAGAGGCTGAGGAAGGAGGACTGCTTAAGCTCAGGACTTCGAGACCAGCCTGGGCAGTACGGCAAGACCTTGTCTCTACAAAAAATAAAAAAATTAGCCGGGCAGGCATGGTGGCATGTGCCTACAGTCCCAGCCATGTAGGCAGCTGAGGCTGGAAGATCGCCTGAACCCAGGTGGAGACTGCAGTGAGCTGGGATGGAGCCACTGAACTCCAACCTGGGCAACAGAGTAAGACACTGTCTCTAAGAAAAAAAAAATTAAACAAAAATAAACCAACTAGAATCCTCCCCACAGGCTTGCTCCCCACAGGGAGGAGGGATCTTGTGTTCTCAGGACTCTCTGTTCTTACTTCCTGAAGTTCTTGACCTTGAGCTAGGAGCCCAGCAGGGAACACAGCCCAGAGTGTGTTCTGAGAACAGACAGCAGACCTCACCGGCCACCGGCTACAGTAAGATGCACCCTGAATATGTTTTTCTAGAGACAAGGCCTAGCTCCAGCCCAGGCTGGAATGCAGTGGTGTGATCATAGCTTGCTGAAGCCTCGAACTCTTGGGCTCAAGGGATCCTCCTGCCTCAGTCTCCCAAGTAGCTGGGGCAGCAGGCACATGCCACTACACTGGCTTTTTTCCCTTTTTTTAAGTCGGGGTCTCACTCTGTGGCCCAGGTTGGAGTGCAGTGTCACAATCGTGGCTCACCACAGCCTTAATCTCCTGGGCGCAGGCAATCCTCCTGCCTCAGTCTCCCAAGTAACTGGGACTGCAGACATGTGCCTGGCTAACTTATTATTATTATTTTTTGTAGAAATGAGGTCTTACTATGCTGCCCAGGCTGATCTTGACCTCCTGAACTCAAACAATCTGCCCGCCTTGACCTCCCAAAGTGCTAGGATTATGGGTGTGAGCCACCGTATCCAGTCAGTGTACTGAGTTTTTCATTTTTGTTTTCTTTTCGAGGTGGAGGTCTCACTGTGTTGCCCAGGCTGGTCTCAAACACCTGGCCTCAAGCGATCCTCCTGCCTCCGTCTCCCACAGGGCTGGGGTTATAGGCATGAGCCACCCTGCCTGACCACCCCTCGGATACTGACTCTGTGTATCACAGTCCAACTTCCCATCCCTGACCTCACCAACCCCATGGAGGTTTGCTGATGCCATTTCACAGGAGGGGTGAGGCTTCTCCCAAGGTCACAGCAGGCAGTGGCCGTGTTCTGAACTCAGGCCTTCAGCCGCCACCAAGGCCACGGGGGACATCCCACAACCTGAGCCTGACAGGGTTCCTGGGAGAGACGTGTTTTTTCCTGCCCACTCATCTTCAGAGCCTTACATGCTAAACCCACTTACAGGTAGGCAGTGGTCCCCAGGAGAGGAAGGCTGCTCGGTCAATCCTAGACTTGGGCACAAGGCGGCAGCACGAGGTCTTGCTGCCATCTCCTGAGGGGCTCGGCAGACTCTAGTGCCCTCTGGTGGTTGTGGGAAAACGGGCTACGGTGCCTAACCGAGAAACATTTGGGAAAACTGAGGCAGGGCTGTCGCCTCCTCCGGGAGGGATACTCTGGGGAAGAAGCTGGCCCAGGTGGTGCCCCGTGGTGGCCTCGGGCTGACTGGCCACCCTCCAGTCTGTCACGAAACAGGTCTGGTTAGCACAGTCCTGCGATATTTCATCAAGGCTCCTCCCCACACACAGCAGCCCCAGGGGAAAAGCCCCAGACCAAAGTCAGGCCATTGTTCCAGTGGTTCAGTGACCAATAAAGGGAAGACAGAAGTCTGTGAAGAGGAGAAAGGAGAGAGGCCTCTTAGCTCAGGCCGGCCTGCCGGGGCCTCAAGGGGAGGCTGAAGAGAGAGGCCACACTCGCCGGGCTGGGCAGCCGCAGAAAGGACAGAGAGCCCCACAGGGTGGGGTTGTGGGTGGTGAGGCGCTCCCCTGGCCGGGGTCAGGGACAGAGGCTGGACACCTTGCCACAAGCTGGGCACGACAGATACTCCCTTTAGGGAAACTGGGCTGAGACAGGGAGAGGTGCTTTGGTCTCCCCGTGCAGCCGGACAGGGACCAAGCAACCCCTCGCAGGGCATGGGGGTGGCGGGAAGAGCCTGCCCCTGAAGAGAAGGGAAAGAGAGGGTGGGGGGCAGGGATAGAGGGATGGAGTTTGGGAGGGATGGGAGAGTGGAGAATGGAGAGATGGAGGGACAAAGGATGGAGGATGAGGGATGAGGGTGGAGAATGGAGGGACAGAGGGGTGGAGGATGGAGGATGGATGGAAGGAGGAGGGATGGAGGATGGAGGGGTGGAGGACGGAGGAGGAAGACAGAGAGATGTTGAATGGAGGGATGCAGAGATCGAGAGACGCAGGCGTTACAGGCTGAAAAGAGGCCACTGGGTTATATTAGAACAGTCATTTAGAAAAGGCTTAATTTTATTACCAAATTTTTTTTTGTAGCTGAGCTGGGCTAAACCTAGAAGCCACTTGAAGGTACAAGTGCACGTTTTCCCTGTCCCCACACTGCCCTCAGAAGGTGGCTGCTTGCCTGACTGGGCTGGAAGTCCAATCTTGACTAGAAAGCCATTCCGGGCACTGGAGAAGAAACAGCCAGTTATGCCAGACTACTTGATAGTTGGGAAGAGACACGGAGAGCAGGAGTGTGTCTGAAGTCTGGCGTGGGCAGTGCCCACTTCCCCTCTGTCTGTGAGTATGAGGGCATTGGATGGTTATAGGCCAGGGCTCTGGAAACAAGGGATTGTTACCACTGTGTTTTAAAACAATGAAGACAGGGTGTGCTGGCTCAAGCCTCTAATCCTTGCACTTTCAGAGGCTGAGGTGAGAGGATTGCCTGAGCCCACGGGTTCGAGAACAGCCTGGGCAACTTGGCGAGACCGCCTCTCTACAATAAAGCAAAAAATTAAATGTGTGCCTGTAGTTCCAGCTACTTGGAAGGCTGAGGCAGGACTGCCTGAGCCCAGCAGGTCAAGGCTGCGGTGGCCATGAGTGTGCCACTGCACTCCAGCCTGGGCGACTGAGATTCCTACCCAAAAACAGCAAACAATGACAACAATGAAACAATGTAAAGCTATCATTTTAAATGATGTGACTTTCCATTCCTTCCAAATGTTGCAATTGTCTGTCCCCTTCTCTGGAAAACTGTAAAATAATATGTTATAAGTTCCAGAATGTTATCTAAAAATGTCAGCATGACCAGGAGACTTTCCTGGTCAGAAAATTCTGAGTCATGCTAAAACTGCACATAGGCTTCAAACGTGGGGTGGGTGAAGGGCTATTAATTTTAGACATAAATATTGGGATGAATTTGTGTGGGTTGTTTGGCAATGACGCCAACCCATCTCCCTGTAACCTGTTTGCAGAAATTAGCCCACTTTTCTCCCAGTTTCTGCCTCTTGTCTGTGATTAACCGTGAGGGATTGCAGCTGGTTTCTTAGAGCAGACAAAACACAGGTATGGATGAAGGCATGGAGGATGGAAGAGTTGAAAACGGAGAGGTGGAGGGATATAGAAACGGAAGGATGCAGGGCAGGATGGAGAAATGGAAGGATGGAAGGATGCAGGTATGGACCGATGGAAGATGAAGGAATGGAGGATGGCGGCATGGACACGAAGAGATGCAGGGATGAGGGAGGGAGGGAGGGATGCCGAGATGGAGGGAGACAAGGATGCAGGGGTGGATGAACAAAGGGGAGGGAGGTACGCAGGAATGGAGGGCGGCCCTTTACTGGGCTGCAGGCGTCGACGATGGGTCCTGGGATGGAGGCTGGTGCAAGGGCCCTCTAGGATCT
This sequence comes from Carlito syrichta, assembly GCF_000164805.1. Taxonomy (NCBI): domain Eukaryota; kingdom Metazoa; phylum Chordata; class Mammalia; order Primates; family Tarsiidae; genus Carlito; species Carlito syrichta. The sequence continues at coordinate 67,768 of NW_007233284.1, read as the reverse complement.
CTCGGCCCCTCCGAGGTGGCTTCTGTGGCTCCTCACGCCACAGCCACCAGCAGCACGGCCACCGTCCCCCGCAGCACGTGTTCCTCCAGTTCAGGACTCCTGGAGGGCACACAGGGGAGGCTGAGCTGGCTCTGGGGCATTCAAGCACTGCAGTCGTGAACCAGCCAGCGCCACATGCACTGACAAGGAAGGGAACAAGAACGCAGGTGGCAGACCAGGCATCTTGGTGGGAGACCGAGGCTACCAGCTTCCAAGAGGTTGCACCAGGGTGCGTGGCACATGTTTTTACCTTGTTTGCTTTTGAGTTGGAGTCTCACTCTGTCGCCCAGGCCGGAGCGCCGTGGCACACTCACGGCCAGCTCAGCGTCAACCTGCTGGGCTCTGGTGATCCTTCTGCCTCAGCCTTCCAAGTAGCCAGAACTACAGGCATGAGCAACCACGCCTGGCTCGTTTTTGATTTATTGTAGAAACCGAGGTCTCACCCAGTTGCCCGGACAGGTCTTGGCTCAGGCAATCCACTTGCCTCAGCCTCCCAAAGTGCCGGGATTACAGGTTGAGCCACCAAGCCCGGCCTCTACCTCTACCTTATTTGGATGTTAACTGCTACAAGGAACGTGGGTTTTTTGTTTGTTTTTGCTACTTATTTATTTGGAGTGCAGCAGAAGCAAGACTTTAATGGCGGTCTTGCAAGATCAGGTGTCTGGTGGGCAGGTGCACCTATTTTTTTTTTTTGAGTTGGAGTCTCATTCTGTTGCCCAGGCTGGAGTGCAGTGGCACATTCATGGCCACGGCAGCCTCGACCTGCTGGGCTCAGGTGATCCTTCCACTTCTGCCTTCCAAGTAGCTGGAACTAAAGGCACATGCCACCATGCCCAGCTACTTCTTTTTGTTTATTGTAGAGATGAGGTCTTGCCAAATTGCCCAGGCCGGTCTCGAACCCGTGGACACAGGCAATCTTCTCACCTTGGCTTCCCAAAGTGCTGGGAGTATAACATGAGCCACTGTGCCTGGCCTTTTTTGCTTTTAAAATATTAATACATAACAGCTGGTTGCAGTGGCTCACACCGGTAATCCCAACACTATGAGAGGCCTAGGTGGGAGGACTGCTTGAGTCCAGGAGTTTGAGACCAGCCTGGGCAACATAGCAAGACCTTGCCTCTATACAAAATTTAAAAATTAGTTAGGTAGGCTGGGCTCGGTGGCTCAGCCTGTAATCCCAGCACTTTGGGAGCCCAAGGTGAGTGGATTGCATGAGTCTATGGGTTTGAGACCAGCCCGGGCAACTTGGCAAGAACTCGTCTCTAATAAATAAAAAATTGGCCAGGCATGATAGTGCATGCTTGTAGTTCCGGCTACTTGGAAAGCTGAGGCGGAAGGATTGCTGGAGCCCAGCAGGTTAACGCTGGATGTCCATGAGTGTGCCACTGCGCTCCAGCCTGGGCGATGGAGTAAGATACTAACTCAACAACAACAAAAAGTGGCATGTGCCTGTAGTTCCAGATCACCTGAGTCCAGGAGGTCAAGGCTGCAGTGAGCCGTGCCACAGTACTCCAGACTGGGTGATACAGTAAAACCCTGTCTCAAAAATAAATAGATAAAAAATAAAGATTTAAAAACTTTCTTGAGGGGGTGTGGGGGTTGCCCAGTCGCCACCAATTGGCAGTGCCTGGTGGGTGTTTATCTCGCTGGCTACCTGCCCAGCATCTGGAGGGCCCCCTGGGGAGGCTACCCTGCCTCAGTGAAACCAGAACAAGAAGCCCCCTCCTGGGTGCTCTGCACAGGAGGGGCTGACCACAGGTCACCCTCACCCTGGAAGTTTCAGGGTCAGCTTCTCCCCATGGTCCCCAACCCAGCTGAGGCCGAAGCCAGGGGTGGCCACCTGCTGCACCCGTCTGCCTGTGCTCTTGCAGACTTGTGTCTGGAGAGTAGGGTCTGAACAGCTCTGGGCTCTGACTGAGGCCCCTACTGAGATGGGCACCCTTTTATGCACTTGACCTGCTCCTGACACTGAACCCTCACAGCTTTCCCAGGATGGGGAAACTATCGCTACACCCACCGAACAGACAAGGAAACAAGTGTCAGTAGGGGCAGGCCTGGACCTGCACCTTGTGCTGCTGGGCTCCATGGCCCTACTGTGCACCCAAGTGGTGTCCTGGTGACTGTGTGGCTCCATGCCTGAGAAGCTGTCCCCAGGGCCTGCAGGGGAAACACCCGGCTAGTTCCACCAGGGCTGGCGCGGCCCTACCCAGCCTTTCTTGAAGACCCACTCTGCACTCAGTCACACAGACCCACCACGTGGGAAGCAGCACACCATTTCTTTATTGCAAACATGACCCAGTTCCAGGGGGTGCTTGGGAAGAGCCAGAACTAGGGGAGACAGGGCTGGGGTGCTCCCCGAAACACACCATCCTACTGCCCAGTCAGGGTCAGAGTTCAGGCTGCCCCTGCCCACAAGGTGTGGCCATGGCCGAGGGCGGAGTCCAGACAAACCCCACCCACAGTGCTTAATCATGGGACAGCCACGGAGGGCCCCAGGAGAAGGGCAGGAGACTGGGGAGGCCAGGGGAGGGAGGGGGAGGTAGCCTGCCCCCCATGACCCTCAGGGGTTTGTGAATAAACCCGGGCCTTGTTCCCAGCATCCCAGGGCCCTGGCAAGCATTCAGTGTTGGAGGCTGGGTGGTGGGGGTGGCAAGAAGCAGGATGACCCTGCCCGCCCCCCACAGCATCACCATGTGCAGTGGCCTTGGCCCCCACCACTGGCGTCTTCGCTGCCTTGCCCCTCCTCTGGGTGGGGACGTTCAGGGCACTGGGGAGGCCTCTGCGATAGCCTTCTCCATCCGCAGGTACCAGGGCTGGATGCGCGTGTGCCGCATCAAGTCGTCGAAAGCCTCCAGGCCCTCCGTCACTCGCAGCACACCATACACAGCCTGGGTGTGGGATGGGACCGTGTCACCGCAGCCGGGCCTGGATAGGAGCACCAAGGCCACACAGGGGTACCCGCCACGCCCTGGTCCCCTACCAGCTGGGCGCCCAGGGGCCTGTCTCTCCCCCGCCCCCTCAGAGATCATGATTTTGTTTTTGAGCAGGGGGTCTCTCTTGTCCAGCTGGAGTCCAGTGGTATGATCGTGGATCATCACACCCTCGGCCTCCTGGACTCAGGTGACTCTTCCTTCTCAGCCTCCTGAGTAGTTGGGACTACAGGCGTCCACCTCCACACCAAGCTAACTTTATTTTTTGTCGAGACAAGGTCTCGCTATGTTGCCCAGGCTGGTCTTGAACTCCTGGACTCAAGCAATCCCCCTGCCTCAGCCTCCCAATATGTTGGGATTACAGGCATAAGACACTGCACTTGGACTAAGGGTCAATTCTTCACATGGGGATTTCAATGAACAGATAAGGTGGCTGTGGCTTTTACCTGCTTCGTACCCACACCGCCTCACTGGGCAACAAGCCCCCTCCCCATGTTTCCCCAGATTAAATGCCCTCCCCACCCTCAGGCCCTGAGCATGGCTCAGGCCGTCCTGGCAGGAGCATGGCTCCCAGGATGGACAGTAAGGCCAGGCCAGGGAGCTGTCACCCCAGGGCTTCTGTCAGAGAAGGCCTGGGACACTGGGCCCAACCTGCTGAGACTGAAGCCAGCTCTGAGGAAGGCAGCGCTGAGATGGTGACAGGGAGTCCTGGTAACCCACCCAGGCCTCTGGATCCAGCCAGGCCAGAAACTAGCACTTTCGCTGAGCTTATCAGTTACACAAACGAAGAGGATTCCTGGTCGTTGGTTTTTCTCCTTAAGCCAGGGGTCCCCAACCCTTGGGCCCCCAACCCTTGGGCCAGGGACCAGTACGCCTGTTAAGAACCAGGTCGCACAGCGGGAGATGAGTGGTGGGCAAGCGAGCGAGCTGCTCCCTAACGCTCGCATTACTGCCTGAGCCCCAACTCCTGTCAGATCTGCAGCATTCAATTCTCACAGGAGCCAGAACCCTACTGTGAACTGCACAAGCGAGGGATCTAGGTTGCGTGCTCCTTATGAGAATCGAATGCCTAATGATCTGAAGTGGAGCTGAGGAGGTGATGCTAGCACTGGGGGGTGGCTCAAATACAGACTAGCACTGCAGTGAGGTGTGGCTGCGCAGTGGCCATCATAAATCAAGTGTTTGCAGACTCATATCAAATAATGTCATAGTAAATATTTCATTATATATTACAATGTAATCATAACATAAAGGACGTGCACAATAAACATGTGCTTGAATCATCCCCAAACCATCTCCTCATCCGTGGAAAAATTATCTGCACAACACTGGTTCCTGACGCCAAAAAGATTGGGAACCAATGCCTCAGGCCGCTCAGAGCTGGGTTTCCACCTGACAACAGACAGAGGCAGGTTCCTCTGGCCAACCACCTCCACCCTGAGGATGGGCCCCTCAGCTAGCCATCACCCACTGCCACCACACTCACCAGATCAGCGAGGTTCGGCTTCTGGCCACCCATGAAGGGCCGGTCTTTGCCCACAGCAGTTACCCACTTGTTGGCTGCCTCGTAGAGGTCCTCACGCACATCTTCTTGAAGGTGGTGCCTGCGGTGGGACAGAGCAGGTCCACAGGGGAACTCCCAACTCCCCTGCCAGGTGGGAAGGGGGGCCCCGCAGCCAGGGCAGCACCCAGGTAAGGGCAGAGGCCTCAGTGAGCATCTACCCCAAAGGGGAGACCACAGCTCAGGAGGGGCAGGAGACCCGACAGGGAGAGAGACTCAGGGAAGGCACCAGGCGGGGGCCCAGACTTGTGGGCTCTGAGGCCAGTGTTGCTGCCCCTGGGGAGAGGTGACCAGGAGCTCTGGGTCCAGGTGCTGACTTGACTAAGTGATCATAATAAGGTCTTTTGGGTTTGTTTTTTGTATTGTTTTTTGGTAGAGATGGGATCTTGCTATGTTGCCAAGGATGGTTTTAAACTCCGGGGCTCAAGCAGTCGTGCTGACTCAGCCTTCCAGAACACTGGGCTTACAGGTGTGAGTGACCCATAATAGGTTTCTAGCCTTCCCTGGGCCTCAGAATCCCACCCAGCTCCTCAGGGGTGTGATGGGATCACCGCCGCGCGTCCTGCTGGGGGCCTGGGGACAGCAGGCCCCAGACATGCACATTCATACACACGTGCCATCACCTGCTTTTGAGTCGCTTGCTGATTAGGTACATGGCAGCCGCACCCATGTACTTGGCCACGGCGCCCTCCACCGCCCCGAACTTGCCCTCACGGACAATGTAGTCGAAGGAGGCCAAGGCCTCGGCAGGCGTGCGGTACACATTGGGGGAGATCAGGTGCACCAGCCAGTCATCCGCCCACTGCCGCCACTTCATCTCCTCCCTGCAGGCACAGGAAGGGTACCGGGCGGGTGTGGGGGGGACTTCCTGAGCCACGGCACAGGGCGTGTGGGGGGCAGAACGCGTTCTCTAGAATGTGCCCTTCGTGGGTGGGAGGTGGGGGCTGGGCAGGTGCGTGTTCTCGCGGCCCAGCCCTCCCGGCCTCCCACGCTGCCCAGGCACTCTGGGAAAGCCCTGCATCCCCCCCCCACCCCAGCTCCACTCACGTCCGGGCCTCCTTCCCGCCATACATGCGCTGGGCCTCCCTCTCGTCCAGCATGAGCCAGTACTTGTTGCAGAACTCAGTCACCTCCTTGCCCTGGTCATTCACGGCCTTCATGGGTGGGTAGCAGGCGATGACCTCCTCTAGGCGCTGCCTTCAGGAAGGAGCCAGAGTCTCCCTCAACCCCCACCTCATCCACCTTGGCCGACCAGCCCAGCCTGGCCCGTCCCAGGGCAGCCTGGAGCCGGGCCTGGCCCACACAGGCTCTGTTCCTCCTGTGGCAAGAGGGCCTTAGGGTGTACACCAGGAACAGTCCCCTGCCAGAGGGGGGGAGGGGAGGTGGGTTCTCCAAGCAGGATGCCTGCGGCCCATTCTGGATCTCTAAGCAGCAGCCTCACCTTCTCCCACATGGGAATGAAGGGGAGGCCTCCTTGGAGACCGGAGAGGAGATCCAGCACAACGCCCGCCTGGGCCTCCAGGGCTCGACTTACCCTGACACCAGATAGGTCTTGAGGGCGCTGATTATAACAGAGGAGTCATTCAGCTGTTGCTGGGGAGACGAAGATGGTCTAGATCAGAGGGTCTGACCCACGGGCAGTCATCAGGGGCTTGTAAACACCAACGCTCCAGGCCCTCCTGGTCGCAGGATCCTGGGCATTGTTGATCCATTCCCAGGCGCCCCCTGCCTACCCTTAGGGTCCCGTCCTGAGTAAGGGATACCCAAGTGAGGCTAATGGGAAGATGTGGCCTCCCAGGTACTGAGAAGCTGCACACGAGGTGCCAAGCTCTGTGCCCATATGTCATTATCTGCTGTCGCTGTAACCCAGAGTATGATCCCTGCTGACTAATAAGCAAGCCCAGAGAAGCTCTGTGAGTTGTCCCAAGTCACATAGCTGCAGTCATCCTCGAACCCAACACCTTGATTTCAGAACCCATACTGTTAAGTTCTATGGCGCTCAGCCTTTCTTAGCTGCTGTGGTAGGGAAGGAAGAGAGCCCACATTTATTTTATGTTTTTGAACTGCGGTCTTGCTGTATAACCCAGGCTGGAGTCCAGTGGCATGATCATGGCTCACTGCAGCCTTGAACTCCCTGGCTCAAGTGATCCTCCCACCTCAGCCTCTGAGCAGCTAGGACTACAGGTATGAGCTACGACACCCAGCTATTTAAAAATTTTTTTTGTACAAACAAGGTCTCACTGTGTTGCCCAAGCTGGTCTGGAACTCCTGGCTCAAGTGATCCTCCTGCCTCGGCCACCCAAAGTGCTGGAATTATAGGCATGAGCCACCATGCCTGGCAAGCCTAGATTTATTGAGCATCTACTGTATATGGGCTCCTTTCCCCCCATAATCCTCAGCACAGGCCCAGAGATCACAGGTTCCTTGCAGGGATGCAGAGCAGGGCCAGGCTTGGGGGCTCTCCAGAACAACACAGGCCAAGTGGGAGGTCAGGAAGTCTCACCAAGTTTTCTCCTTCCTGCGCTAACAGGATGGGCACCTTCCTGTAGGAAGAGAACTTGATCTCGGCCCTGCGCACAGGGTTCACTTCCACCACCTGGTAGGGCAGGGCATGGAAGTCCAGGAAGGCGCGGACCTTGCTGCAGAACGGACACGTCTTGTACTGGTACAGGGTCAGCTGCAGGCGGCTGGACAGGGACAGCTGTGGAGAGCAGAGGAGGGGCTTCTGAGGCCTGGCGCCCCCAGGTTCAGGCCCTCCCCTCAAACATGTTTTCCAGGGGAGTCTTCCACAATAACCCTAAGAACATCGGGAGGTACGGGAGGTGAAGGGGCAGCAGGGAGAAACTGAGGCACTGGGAGGCAGGGAGGGGGCTCATGTCGGCTCAAGCCCCAACCAGCTTGAGACCCAGGGCAAGAGGCTTAGCATTTGCTGAGGGTCCATGTAGGAGGAATCTTCCAGTCTCCCAACACTGGACACCTCTCCTCTCCCTTTAGTCCCGAGGGGACACCAGACAGCCCTAGGGTGTACAACCACCCGGATGCAGAGCAATTGTTTCACCTTGGCATGCTCATTCCCACTCTTCCAACAGCAGAGGACTCTGGGAGGGGGGCAGTGAACACCCAGGCCAGTGTTCACCCTAGTAGGGTCTATCTCAAATCTCCAAGGAGAGGGCTGACCCTGGGCCCTGGACCTGGATCTGGAATGCTCTGCCGGACAGCCTCCAGGGGAGTGTGCAGCTTGTTCATGTTGGGAAGCCACAGTTGTAGACCACCTCCCTCAAAAGTTCAGAGGGGAGGCCAGGCGAGATGACTCGTGCCTCTAATCCCAGCCCTTTGGGAGGCCGAGGTGAGAGGATCTCTTGAGCCCAGGAATTCAAGACCAGCGAGGCTGCAGTGAGCCATGATGGTGCCACTGCACTCCAGCCTGGGCAAAAGAGTGAGACATTTGACTCAAAAAAAAAAAAAGTTAAGAGGGGAAACGCTGGTTGGACCCAGGAGGTAGGCAGGGAGACACATGGTAATCCATGACCCTTTCACTCACCCTGGGTCCCTGGGGGCCTGAGCAGTTAAGGTGGAGATGGTGCCGGATATAAAGTATCTCAAGGAGAGTTGGCCCACCACCTGGCTGGAGAACATCTCCCTGCCCTCCATTTCAGCACCTGGAGTCTAAGGATCATCAGTTCCATAAAAGTACCACTCCTGGCTAGGCGTGGTGGCTCAGCCTGTCATCCCAGCACTTTGGGAGGCTGAAGTGGGAGGATCACTTGAGCCCAGGAATTTAAGACCAGCCTGGCAACATAGTAAGACCTCATCTCTAAAAAAAAAATAAGACAACAACAAAAAACCCCATAAGTACTGCTGCTGCTACTAAATAAACACACAACTTTAGGATTTGGGGGCAGTGCCAAGGAGGGGACAGCAAAATGTTTGGAAAGGGGTACCCTGTAAAGTCTCAAAACTCAAGACAGGCTGGGTGCAGTGGCTCACACCTATAATCCCAGCACTTTGGGAGGCCGAGGTGAGAGGACTGCCTGAGCCCAAAGGCTCGAGACCAGCCTGGGCAACCTGGCGAGACCTCATCTCTACAATAAATCAAAAAATTAACCGGGCATGGTAGCTCGTGCCTGTAGTTCCGGCTACTTGGAAGGATTGCCTGAGTCCAGTGGGTCGATGCTGGGATGGTTGTTAGGGTACCACTGCACTCCTGCCTGGGCAACAGAGTGAGACTCCAACTAAAAAATAAAATAAAATAAAATAAAATTACGAGACAGGCTGGCATGGTGGCTCACGCCTATAATCCCAGCACTTCGGGAGGCCGAGGTGACAGGACTGCCTGAGCCCACGGGTTTGAGACCAGCCTGGGCAACTTGGCAAGACCTCATCTCTGCAATAAATCAACAAAAGTAGCCGGGCGGTGGCGGAAGGATCGCCTGAGCCCAGCCGGTCGAGGCTGCGGGTGGCCGCGAGCGGGCCAGTGCACTCCAGCCTCAAAACAAACAAACAAAAAAACACGAGACAAAACTATTGCTACGAGAAACGGAGCAACTTTCGGCAGCAGGCATCAGAAGCGCCCCATTTTACCACCCAGGACGCCGAGGGTTCGGAGACCTAGACCAAGTCACTCGCCCAAGGTCACTAGCAGGCGGAGGGGGTGACTGCTGACGCCGCGGTTCCCAGGAGCCCCGAGTGCGGCGCCGGCCCAGCGCCCCATTCTCGACCCGGCCAGGCCTTACCTGCGCGGCGGAGCGCTCGGCGCGGAGGTCCTGGGCGCGCAGGT